>NC_136267.1:165812211-165879711 GCF_964187855.1 Myxine glutinosa | reverse complement strand
AAAGGGGAAAAAAAAAAACAAGACCGAAACTCTTAACAGCGGCGTAGCCGGGCTTGATTGATACTTTAGTTGAAGATCGACGTAATGAGGTAGCGTGACACAAAACTGCCGCTACTTTAATATACAGAAGACTAGCCGAATGCAGCCGGCATTGCCCAGGTTCTTTTTGAATGAATTTACTACTATAATTAAGCTTTTACTCGTGGTCATAGAAGATTGACTACTATAATTCAGCTCAGCTTTTAATTGTAAAATGGGCCCAGCCCGGCCAAGGTGGCCTCGACCAGCCTCACCATCTAGCCTATAACCTTCCCTGGGCCCGTCCCAACATTTTTGGTTCTTTTTGAATGAATTTACTAAAATTCATCTTTTACTCGTGGCCGTAGAAGATTGAATACTACAATTCAGCTCAGCTTTTAATTGCAAAATGGCCCCAGCCCGGCCAAGGTGGCCTCGACCAGCCTCGCCACCTAGCCTATAACCTTCCCCGGGCCCGTCCCGACATTTTTTATTTTAGAGGCTTCCTCCTATCTTTCACCGTTCAGGAGATTAGTGCATGCAGACAAACAAACAAACAAACAATCAAAAACTTTCTCTTATATATATATATATATATATATATATATATATATATATATATATATATAGAAGAAGAAGAAGATAGAAGATAGAAGATAGATAGATAGAAGATAGATATATTTTAACCTCTAGTAACTTTGCAGTCACTACGAAGGGATTAGTGTTTATGATTACATATATTATAATATTAACGTTACGTTATCATTATTATGAAAATGATATTGCTATAAAAAAGGCGAATTCCTGACTTCCGCGGTTGTTAGTTTCGTACACCGCTTATCATCGATTCATGAACCATACACCGCTTCAATCCATTGACTTTCCATTCACGACATTAGGATTATAGTGTTATGGTCATATTTACTATATTATTATTACTATTACGAAAACGGTACACCACTGTATTAATAAACCTGGGCAGAATTTGTCCGAAGCGGTCTGGAGGTGAGGCATGAAGCCTAAGGCCTATATTTACCATATTGTTGGAAGACCCGTAACGCCTATGCTTTCGATATTTGATGGTCATTTTAACAATCGGTTTGTTTGTGCTTCACTCAATGAAAAACATTTCGGAAGAGCATGGCGATTGTGATATTGACAGGTTCGACGATATGCTCGGCTAGAACGAAATTGGAATCAAAATGGCGGTGTGCGGAGTCAGCCACCGAACCGCCGTTATGACATCAGACGCAATCACATCACCCTGTCATGTGACCAGATCCTCAGCTCTGATTGGTATACGTTTGAGTGGACATACACTGTTCTAGACAGCTTTGCCCTATGGGCTATGCCGTAAAAAGAAGAAATGAATTTTTATGCCATTACAAGCAGAATATTTCTTGTGAACGTGGATAATGGGAGCTATCAAACAGGAATGTGAAATGTAAAATCATCGTCTTCACAGGATACATCCACATAACATATAAATCGCAGGAAAGAGGACATCTTTTTGAATCATATTAAGGCAGTTCCAAGAACATAATCAGAAATCCTACGAGTATTTTGACCCAAACATTCATCGCATAGTTGATGCAAGGGCAGTTCAAGAAATACCATAAACAAATTCCATTTGCTGAGTAATGACATCAGCATTTCTGAATAGCGAGTGCTCACTTTCCTTTCAGCAGTCGGGAATTTTGAACATTTTCTCAACAAAATACAAGGTGTTTAAAAAAAAGTGGACTATTTGAGCAGCCTGATATTCTGTCGTTTCTCATGATATACCCTTCTCTCTCACAGGTTATGGTGGAGGTATTCCATCTGTAACAAGTCGTCAGTAGGATCCTACATGTCAACTATGGTGTTCACAGTGGAGTAAAAAGTGAAAATCGTGACTTTGTGTTTGAGACTAAATCCTACATGCAGGTGCGCTGATGATACCGATTGTGATCTGTTTGACCATGTCTGAGAAACATGGCGACACAGACAGATATATTTCTCATCGCATACATTCTGGGGCAAAAAACTTGAGCCAAGCTGTTTTTACAAATTTTGAGCCATATATGCGCACAACACAACAATCGCGACATCGTCCTGCATCTTCGCAACAGCACGAAGCGGATTTTGGAGACTCACCGATCCTGTAACCCACGCCCTCCAGTACCGGCGTTGCCGGGCGGGGGAAGGGAGACCCGTACATTCCCAACCCGTATCCCTGGTGTTGGGCTAGCGGCCAGGGTGCCGGCTTAGGATCCTAGGATCCTGGGTTCGAATCCCGGTCAATCGCTGAATTAACGCCAGGGGGGTTGACTCAGCCTGTCATCCTTCCGAGGTCGGCAAATTGAGTACCAGTTCACTGGTAATTCCCTGCTTGTCGTTAAAGGCGGCAAAAAGGGTTGGCGTCAGGAAGGGCATCCGGCCGTAAAACATTGCTTCAAAAAGGGGACCGAAAAACAACAACAACCACAGTTCCCGAAAAAGGCCAACCCCCGCTTGCGGGGAAAAATGGCCTCTAAAGGTGGTTTTTTTTATATGCGCAGTACGTATTCCAATTTAAATTGACTACTCACGTTACAGTATCTAAAAACCCGTGTGGTTTACAGCATTTTTAATGAAAAAAATAAGTGTTTTAGAAGTTTTGTTCAAAAAAACAAATTACGAAATTTCCGTATTTTCACCTTTTATCTCGGTCAATATCTCAGGTAAGACAAAATAGATCAAAATTTTACACATAAAAGGAAGATAAGACTGTTTTGAGTTGTTCTGTGTCACAAATAAATAAAATATACATTTTACTGTTAGAAGTATACTTTTAAATATCTGCAATGCATATTTAGGGTGTTGTCATGTTTTTTGACTGTTTAGTGCATATGTAGTGCCTAAATTTCTCTAATTTGTGACTTGTACAGTTAGTGTAGGTCATGTTTTTTTGTGTTTTAATTTAGAAATGCCTCCAAAAAAAGAGAAGTTCCATGCTGATGGGGATATTAAAAATCGAATAGTTTGTCTTCGTCAAGTGGGTAAGACATACGCTGAAATCCACAAGCTCCTGAAGAAGAACATCCATATTTCTCTGCCTACCATAAAGAGAATAGGTCTACAGTTCCAGAAAACTGGTTCTACTGCTAGGAAGAAGGGATCTGGCAGGCCGAGAGCCACTACACGTAAAGATGACAGGCGACTGAAATTCTTAGTTCTCCAGAAAAGAAAGAAAAGCCTGCGGAAACTGTCAGAGGAGTTCAGAACTGGTGAAAACAAGACCGTTTCAAGAAGAACCATCACAAGAAGGTTGAATGATGCTGGATTTGCCTCAAGAAGATGTGCTAAGAAGACTTCATTATCTAAGAAAAACATTCAAGACAGATTTAATTGAACTTTCAGAGAGTTCTGTGGGGTGATGAATCAAGATTTCAGATTTGCAGTGATGCTCCAGAACGTTACCTTCACAGATCTGGTGAAAGATTCAACCCCGAGTGCATTTAAACACCTGTGAAGCATGGAGGAGGTGGGAAGCATGTCTGGGATGACTTTCTCATCTCCTTGTGTTGGTGAGCTGATAAGGTGTGAACAGTCAATTTCTGCCAAGGAATACCAGAAATATTAGAGAAAGGATTACTTCCCAGCCTCCAAAAGTTATTTCCTGAAGAGAAAAGCAAATAAGTCATTTTTCAACGAGATGGCACCTGCCCATACTGCAAAAACCATCAAAAAGTGGTTGGAGAAAAAAAGTCCCTGAAACTTATGTTCTGGCCTGGTCAGAGTCCCGATTTGAACCCCATCGAGAAACCCCATCGAATTCAGCACAAATGTATTGGAGGGAAATTTGTAAATTCTGATCAACTTTTGGAAGCTGTCAAACATGCATGGGACAATATTGCCATTTCTCAGTGCAGGGAGCTTTATCAAAGTTTGACCAAAAGACTGGATTATTTAAAGAAAGCTTTGGAACAAGCTATTCCATCGTGATTTGTGCAGTTATTGCTGCATGTTCTGGTATTTGTCGTTTTTTAAATGTATGGTAAAATAGTTACGACAAAAAATGGAAAAAAAAAATTGGCGGCTCATTTTTTTTTACCCCGGAGTGTAGATCACTTATCCACCGGTCCAGGGACCACTGCCGGTCCGCGGAAGGAAAGCTACTGGTCCGTGGAGTAATGCCAGAAAAACACAAAATTATTGCCACTCACACACTAGTGACACCCAACGAATCTATATATAATGGAGCAAGTGTATACATGTATCATCTACTCCAGGGAAACATCTTTTTTTATTTCTTTTTTAAAGGATTTTTAAAAGGATTTTTTGCAACATGGGGTCCAGAATGATGCAAAAGGCAACAAAAACCCATTTTTTGAAATGGGGGTCCGGAAATGAAGGGACCAGGGTGCATACTCGCCTAGATGCTGCAAGCGTGAAGCCATCAAGGCATAGGGTGCCCACTCAAAGGGCCCGGAAGCTTTGAATTTTAGGTGCTCCAAGGTACACAGAGCATCTGCTGATCACATTGGCTACATGTTCGCAGGGGCAGGGGGAACCTTTGTTTCAATTGTAAAATACATTTTATGTCTTTTCATTATTAATTTTGATGCGATCGAGACAGAACCTGTAGCTTTATCAGCTTAAAGTGACATAAATTACTCAACAATGCTTTTGTAATTCACTACGATACAAAACAAGTTTATTGTAGTAATTCAATGACGGTATCTGAATTCATTCAGGAACTTCAAGGATGGATTGTTTATGAATATTCATGAATACTAGATGTAGTAATCAGGAGTCAGTTCCCCTTCATACTATGTATGTTCGTGAATATATGGCGAGCGGTTCTACAGTTACACTTTCCATGTGTATATACAAACATACATATGTGACACAAAGGATTTTCCTATCACACGAACCCGGGTTACATTCCCCCTAAAATAGATTAATTAATTATGTAAAATGATTAAAAATCACGGGGCAACCCGGGTTACCATGTGGTGGATCATATATATATATATATATATATATATATATATATATATATATATATATATATATATATATATATATAAATATATATATATATAAATATATATATATATAAATATATATATATATAAATATATATATAAATATATATATATAAATATATATATATATAAATATATATATGTATGTATATATATATATATATATATATATATATATATATTTTTTTTTTGTACACTAGCAAAGAATTGGCTCTGAGCCTCCAACCAAGCCTCAGGTTTGATCTGTTCTTATGCATGATGACGGCACATGGCGTGGCAGAGTAAGGGGCAGTGCTTTTGTTTTTTTTTAAACCAGCAAAGAGTACAGCGACGAGTTTTCAAGGCATTAAATCAGGCACTTCATGTGTACTCGAAGGTGTGTGACTTTAGAGGCAGATAAACAAGGCAATTTCCAACGGCAGGTAAATTAGGCAATTATACAGGAAACAAAATATTACTGTCAAAAGTTAATACAGAATATGAGACTAGTGAGGTACCTTTGCTAGGAAAGGGTGGGAGCCCAGAATCTCAAAAAAAAAAAAAAGTTTTGAGAAATCTTACGAAAACTCCCATCCACTTCAGAAGACGTGCACGGACTCTAAAAGCTGCACACCCGTGAAAGACTTTACATGCAGAGGGAAAGCAGCTTCATACGTGTGGTAACTCATAAGTGTGGTAACTGATAATCATAATTGCATGGAGAAATTTGTAAAACCTCCCACCCACCTTATAACATACACTGGGACCCGAAAAGGTTCCACAGAAAGTTTGGCAGGGCTAGCCCCAAAACTGAGGGAGTAGTTTGGGGGCAGATGGACAGACAGACACTCCTATTTTATTATGTATGACGTGCTGAAGTATAGACAGTAACGACCATTAATTACGTGGTTACCAAATGGCGGTCATTTATCTCTGACCTTTGCCGGTCCCTGTTGAGAACAATGTTACGAACCACCGGTATCGATGACAGTTTGTATATTGAAATGACAAACAACCGCACTAAAAATAAAAATTGAAGTTAGTTATCATGTCGTGATATGTAATTAACCCGTGTTAAAGAATTATTGTTGCAAGCTCTTCTAATGAGTTTCGGCAGAAAAATTAGGGCGAGGTACCATCTACAAGTATGCAAAATTTCAGAGAGATTACAAATGCCACCATGAAGATATGTATACAAAACACAGTGCCTCATCTTTAATGCTCGATTTCTCAGTTTCATGTGTTTCTAATAACTCTTAACCTATGTACCTATAACACAAAAACTGTACGTGCTAGCAAATTCAGTATCACTTTAAAACTTGTTTTGTAAAGATATCTCAAAAATTAGTTTTGCAACCTCCAACTCGTTATGTTGTGACAGGTCAGATAAGTTTAAAATATAAAATAACTTTAAGAAGAAGAGCAAGTGCTCAACATTTTGTTTTTGTTAAAGAAGGACAACCCTAATCCCATCCCATAAAAAAGACGATTGACATTCAAAAGCAACAACAGAAACAACCGCATCCAAAGACTCACCGACAACAATACCAAAACTTAACGAACCACTGATCAATGTCACTTAAACAGACGCCTGTCGAAACATTTTGCAATTCTAAAATGCAAGCACCAAAAGCCGGAAAATAAAGCAAAGAGAGTTTGTAATAAGCTGGTGAAATATGAACCGGTAACCAAGACAACCGTGACCTCGGTGACTGTGAAGGTACTCAGGCACAAGTAGAAATTGTCATTGCCAAAAAGATAAACTCTGGAGAAAGTATTTCGTTTGATACAAATTTAAAACACCTTGGAATGTTAGAACTGTGTCCTGCACAGTACTTTACCTTCCAGGCGCATCGATTATGCAATGCAGCATACGTTTCCTTTTACTAAGTGCATGTTGTTTGGAAACTGCAGTACTCATGACAGTTACTTGTGAACCACAACTGCATGTGTGCCCTATAAACGGAATGTCAAAGCACATGAAGGCATGGACCTTGCATAAGTACCAGAAATTGGACTACGGTTACGCTAATCTTCAAGTGTTAAGCTATTCCCTTGAAATATATAAAAAAAATTGACTTATTGAGTAACACAGATGTAAACATTCCACTGATGTCAGCCGTGCACATTCCCCAGTGGCCTCTGCACCATCGTTATGAAATTCCTCTATGATATCCTCACTGCACCTTGGCAATCTCCTGTGAGGGGAAACAAAATAAATCAGGTAATTTGCATGAACCGTTTATTTTAAAACAACTAGTGCACCCACTCTGTACGAGAGCTACAGGAAGGTTAATGTTATTATCCTCTCTGGGTTATATAGATTACAGAGGATCTAGGCTCGGGCCTCAATAACGTCGAGGGTGTGTTCAGTTACCAAGCTTCCTGTAGAATGTTCACCAAGTTACTGGAGCATTTGAGCAAGCACTCCATTCAAAACCGTTGATGAGGAACGGCTGGCTTGGCAAGCACTAGCTAGCAGCTTGGTAACTGAAAACACCCCGAGATTCCTCATTTTAAGTTTAGTGTTAACCAGCAGCAGCGACTGTTTCAAAAGGTAATCATATGTGTTTGTGGTTTATAATATTTTTACTTTTGGTAGAAGCCGTTGCTCCCACGAAAAGCCACGATGAACTATTTATCAATGTTAACATGGCGTTTGTTCAAGGAGGCAAAACCCCTTGTGGGAGGGAGAGATATTATTAGTGTCAATATTGTTTTGTAATCTTACTATAATTCACCAAATGTCTGTCTGTCCGTTCGAAGGTACCGTAAAAACTGCTGAACCGATCGCAAATATATTTTGGGTGGGTAATCCTGGTATCCCCAGGAGTAAAATAGGCTATTTAGTTTTCCCAATTTCAGCTTTAGTCTCCAGCATTCTCAGGTTTGGACTCCCGCATAACATTCGCGTTTGCATGACGTTCATTGTGACGTCTTCTTACGTCGAGCAACGGTACCCGCCCTATGGGCGGGGCTTCAATTGGGAGGCCCAAATGAAAAGGCTAAATATCGGAAATTGAAGGCTTTTTTTCTTTTAAACTATTTATATAAACATCCGTTAAATCTCGATCGGTGCAGTCGTTTGTGCGGCACCTGGGAAAATAACGTCATGCGGGAGCAAGTATCAGCAGGATATGGCTGTGTGGGAGTCCACGTTTGCACCGATCGCTGCACCGTGTGCTGCACAAACGGCTGCACCATGCACTGCACAAACGACTGCACCGATCGCTGCACCGGGTGCCGCACAAACGACTACACCGATCGGATGTGGCATGAAGGAGGATCTGCACTTTGGCATGAAGAAGGATCAGATCTAACAGATCGCTGCCTCCATCGATCTTGTCAAGGCACCTATCGGCTCAAAATCCTTTTAACTGTTGATTTGGTACAGTCACATGTTTCGGGAATTTGGTACACGTATCGGGAGTACATACGACACAGCGATTGTGAACACGATTATCGATCACGATCATCACGATCATCACGATCATCACGATCATCACGATCATCACGATCATAGTGTATCGATCACGATTTGAAACACGATGGAATAATATTTACCGATATGAACAGTGATGTGGCTTTTATTGAAATTCTAAAGATACTGTTTAGATTTTGATGATTTGCATGTGATATGATACAACGGATGTTTATATGAATCGTTTAAAATAAAAAAAACCTTCAATTTCTGATATTTTGCCATCGCCATATGCAGATTCGCCACGGACCCACGATCGATGTTTCTCGACGTGAACGTACCCGTTTGTTTGCGAACAGGTACGTTTTTCATGGAAGTCCTTCACGAACTTGCTGTTCATGTCTGACATGCGACTGAAGGTGCTACAGGAATGTGGAATTTATTGGTTTCATGCTTTAGCATTCACCGTATCTGCATTGCCTGTTTGCTTCTGGCCCCCCACCCGTGCGTAGCACGGGTATTTCTCTAGTAACATTAATATGAAAATATTACACTGATCAACAAAATTTTTTAAGTTTTATGGTTCTAGGATATTTTGAGGTGATTCTAACCAACATGAACCTGTAGATTTCGATTATGATATCCAATTTTCACTAGCACAGTTTTTGAGAACCAGTATATCATAGGAATATCAGCCACAGCCGAAATTTGTCTTGTACTCACTAATCAGGACTTTGTAACGAGACTATCTGAGCTGGAAAACTTTGCTTGGGATAGCTTTGTGGCTGTTGCTAACAATTACCTTGGAAATTTTCGAGCACCAAATTATGAAGAGCTTGTGGACAAGATGTTGAAGAGTTACCAGGAGCTCGGTGCTCGATTGTCACTAAAGATACATTTCTTCCATTCTCATCTGGACTTCTTTCCACAAAATCTTGGCGATGTCAGTGATGAACATGGAGAAAGGTTTCACCAGGAAATTGCCATCACGGAGACTCGATATCAAGGCCGATTCAATCCAAACATGATGTGCGACTACTGTTGGACTTTAACAGCATGAAAGTGATTGCTCCTACAAACGCAAAAGTAAAGTTCAGAAGCACTTTTCATGTGATGTAAATAAAAACTTAAAGTTCATATTATTTTTTGTGATATTTTATAAAGTTCATATTATTTTTGGAGATTTACATTTTTTTATGTGATGTAAATAAAAACTTTAAGTTCATATTACTTTTTGTGACAATAAATAGACTTATTGAGACAATCAAGAAATTTGCATGCTCTAAAGATTTTTTCCACACTTATGATGTACTACGTCAAGGTTACGTGATAGCGAAATTTTAAGGTCAGATTCGGATTCGTGGGCACCAAATTAATTAGAAACAGTTGAAAATAAGTCAGAACCAATTTGGCTGTTGACCAGTGTTATCATTAGCGTTATTACTTTGATAATTAGAAAAGGCCTTGTAAAAACGCCATGTTTAGCTACCTTAACACAGATTTCACACAAGGTGGACAACCCTCTTGGGGAGCGGGGTAAAACAAGTTGCTACAATACGATGATGTCGAATTGTTAATTGACAAGTCCAATCCCATATATGAAATGGCCAATTAAAAAGGCCAACGTATTGCTATGTTCATTTTACATTGCATGAGAAGAATCAAACATGTACACCTATATTTGTTTGAGCCTCTAATTATTCGTACGAAAGCTCATGGTTTTGCCAGCTCATCTGCCATAACATGGCAAAAATGAAGGAACATGTGATTATGATTCAAAATATCATTTGTTTGTAATTACAGGGCTATAAAACCATTTTCCAGAAAGAAAACCGAAATAAAACAAATTTCAACTTTCAGTGATTTCTCTCCAGGAAGCCCATGGTGGGTGAGCCAAAAGTCCAAAGAGCATAGGGTTCAAAAGGTTAAAATTAGGTAAAGGCTAAAAATATTATGTCAACCCTGCATACTTTGTATTCCCATTATATTGATGCAAAATTTCATTTGGAAAGTCCCAGCCGTCTGAGATACAGACATTGATAGAAAATAAAATAAGAAAAATATATAAATAAAAACCTAAATGGTGGTTTAGTATTCCTATGGGTCTGAAAAACTCTGAGGTACCATTAAAAATTGGGGGCACTAATTGTCGAAACAAACTACAACTGGTATAACCCTCCGCTTATCCTATAGGAGGCTTAATTCTGAAAACTTTCTGTTGTGATAATACATTAATAATAATAATAATAACCATTCCTTTCACGCCATGAGGAGTGCAGATGCTGTCGAAGCAATTTCATTGGCTAAGGAATACAATGCTGGATGGGACCCCACCCCGACGTAGCATACTCAAATGGATTACCCCAGAAAGCTGGTGCACATTTTGCCAACCTCAGAAGTTTGACAGGTCGAGTCAACCCACCTGGTGTTATTTCAACGGCATGACAGGGGCTCAAGCTCAAGACCCTAAGATTTTCAGCCAGCCACCTTAACCGATATGCCAACACCAGGCTTGTGATAATACATGCAGTACACCAAAAACGGAATGATTACTAGATAAAAACAAACAAACACAATGGCACAACCAATCAGATATCAACACTCGACAACAACTCTGCATTTCTAGTAAACTCACCTCTTTAATAAGTTCTTTAAGCTTGGCATATGCATCTTCCAGCACATCATTGATAATGATGGCATCAAATACACCTGGCTTCTTACCTGTGGTACAACATATATTTAGATGACCTTCTGACATCCACAGATATGATTTTCTGAAAACACTACCAAGAAAATGAAACCGAAATAATGATAAATGGTGAGAATAAGCAACTCCAGGCTGCGGTAAGCCATGAGGAAAGTGTAGCCTTAACAAATGTGAAGAGGGCAAAGGTTATTGGTGTACAACAGAGCTCATTTACCAATGCAGCCATTGAGCCACAAAATAAAATGCCCATCTTGGATGTATCTGTATCTATACTGCACAAACGCCCAAACAATGGGGCTATTTAGGTGCATTGGTACACTGAGTAACAAAATTGTTGAGAGTTAAAACTTGGTTGCTGGTTGTGTTTGGGGAGTTATTTTGGTAGATTATGCTTCGTTTAAACCTAAAAAAACAAAATCAGACGACATTTGTGCAAAAACAAAATATCATAACTTGATCACTTTGTTCTCTTCAACTCTTCTATGCCAACGCTAAACTTATTACAAATTTCCACATATGGTGATTGCTTAACATTCAACCGTTCAATCTGCTTCTCTTGGCATTGTGATGCATTGGGGGAGGGTGGGGGATTTTGGGGGAGGTTCTGCTCTTAGTTCTTCAAAGTGGGAGTATCCGTTAACACGTTGCGAAAGCCCACAATGCATTGTATCAACAGAGTATTACGGTATGTAATTTATAGACAGGTTAGACATTAATTTTGTGGGCATAAACACCTCATGTTTGCAGGCGGGGCTAGGTGAAGATTTCCCATGAGAGAGGCACACGTCACGTGTGTGAAAGGCCATCGCAATGTGTCTGGCCAGTGTGTGTCAGCCATGGCGGCGCAGTATTCTGTAGGGCTGGAATTGCCAAACGGCATTTATTTTCTATGGGGTCACCCCATGGGTAAGACTGCGAGGGGAGAACTTCACTCAGGAGGAGAAGAAGTGGACGAGAGAGACCTCATTTGGAAAAGAAGAGGAGAGCGAGAGCGACCTGGAGACTCGGAAGAAGAATGGGTCTCATGTGTTAGAGGGAGATCAGGAAGCCTCATGTGAAAGGAGCACATGAGAACATGCTGTTCATGGAGGAGTTTTGGAGGAGACTGGTTGTGGCTTTTTCTCTGGGTGAATTGACCCAATCTGGGTTTTTTGAGGGCCCGGGGGAAGAGGATGGAGGGCAGACCAGGATGTCTTGGTTTAAAAAGGACAAAGGGGTCAAGAAACATAAGAAGACATGCCAAGAATGCTGTCTGCCCATCATAGTGCAAGTTAGAACCGGTATATAAACTGCATAAAAAGTAAAACAAAGTTTGCTTTGAAAAGATTATCATTATGTCCCATCAACTCTTAATTTTCTTTGCTTAACAACTTAACTTAACTTTCTTAACTTAACTTATTTTAAAAATATTATAGTATCATTAGGCCTTCACCATAACCTAACCATGGTTTTTGCGATTGAACTTATTGATTGTGAAACTGCCACACCAAATATGTTTTGGGTAGGGCAGACAAAATATCTGATTAGTTCCAGAGTTGTCTGCACAGTGCACATTGACCACAACAACACCATTTTGATCCATGAGGGGACATCGGCAACATGCCAATGTTTAAATTAGGAGATTCACTTACCCCAGAGCTGCAATAATGCATTGTTTATAGAAGCATCACAATCAGCACTCACTGTATTCAATTTCTCTCCGTGCAGACTCGAGTCTATGAAGCAATGAACTGTCATTCTCAGTTTTTCTAAGCCGCAGACGTTGTTCCTGTGATGCATGAAGGGTGTGGGTACAACAATATTTGCGAATAAAAATACATTTGTGTATCATAAAGAGGATTAGAAAAAAAAAAAACATTTTGCAAAACCAACTACACAAGCAAAATGGAAGACGGTATTAATGTTCTCAATCAATGAACAAACTGAATATTTAAGCGTAGTTGGCTACGGGTTATTAGCTGTGCCTGATCCTGAAAGGATGGGAGATGCTATTGTAATAGGTCCATGTCGGTGAATGTGCGAGTCCACATGCAAATATAGTTTAATATGGCATCTGCGTGACCGCAGCAAATTGCATTTGACGTTTGCAGCATTTGTTTCAGGCATTGCAACACACGACCATGGGTTTAACTAGTGCACCCAGGCAGCCTTGGTGGTTTTGCCAACTTTTTTCTAATTTAACCATAACATTTTAACATGTACCTAATTCAACCGAGTTGTTCGTTTTTTTTTTTAGACCTTGAATGTGGATTAGTCATGGCCAAAAATATTGGCACCCTTGCACTTTTTTCAAACAATGCACCATTTCTTCCAGAAAATTGTTGAAATTAAATATATATTTTGGTATCCACATATGTATTTATTTTGTTTGCAGTGAAACAAAACAAAAAAAATCTGAAAAAGATTTCTAACTATTAGCTTATTCCACATACAAATCCAAAAATGGCCAGGACAATATTATTGCCACCTTTTACAAGTTGTTAGAAATAATTAGATTTCAAGCAGGTGATTCTCCTTTACTTTGGAATTGAACTCACCTGTAGTGAGTTGCAGGTGCCTGCAATCTAAAAAAATCACTCATTCAACCAGTTTGAATGGAGAAAATGAGTCATTCTGCTGTTTTGTGTCACTGTGTGTACCGCAATGAGCATGGAGAAAAGAAACAAAACCAGAGAATTGTCTGAGGTCAGACACAAAATTGTAGCCAAGCATGGACAATCTCAAGGCTACAAGTCCATCTTTTTAGACCTTGATGTTCCTGTGTCCACCGTATGCAATGTTATCAGGAATTAGGAATCAGGAATATCATTATCAGGAATATCAGGAATCAGGATTGTTATCAGGAATTAAAGCCCATGGCACTGTAGCCAACCTCTCTGGACGTGGCCACAAGAGAAAACTTGATCGAAGATTGCAGCGAAGGATTGTTTGAATGGTGGAGAAAGCACCTCGATCAACTGCCAAACAGATTCAAGCTGACCTTCAGACACAAGGTACGACAGTTTCAACTCGCACCATCCGTCGCCAAATTCAATGAAAGGGGGTTCTATGGTAGGAGACCCAGGAGGACCCCTGTGAGAAAGCCCGACTGGAGTTTTCCAAAACACACCTGGACAAGCCAAAATCCTTCTGGGAGAATGTCGTGTGGACAGATGAGACCAAATTAGACCAAATTAGAGCTTTTTGGTAATGCACATCATCTCGATGTTTACAGAAAACACAATTAAGCCTTCAAAGAAAAGAACTCATTACCTATAGTCAAATGTGGAGGTTCAGTGATGTTTTGCAGTTGCTGTGCTGCCTCTTGCAATGGGTGCCTTGAATGTGTGCATGGCATCATGAAATCAGGAGATTACCAAGGCATTTTGGAGCACAATGTTCAACCCAGTGTCAGTAAGCTGGGTCTCCGTTGAAGGTCATGGGTCTTGCAGCAGGACAATGACCCAAACACACTTCAAAAAGCACCCAGGAATGGTTCAAGACAAAACGCTTGACTGTTCTGAAGTGGCCAGCAATGAGTCCAGATCTAAATCCCATTGAACGTCTGTGGGGAGATCTGAAAACAGCAGTTGGTAGAAGGCACTCATCAAATCTGGAAGAACTGGATCAGTTTGCACAAGAAGAGTGGGACAAACTGACAGTAGAGAGGTGTAGGAAGCTCATTCATGGCTATAGTAAGAGCCTAACTGCAGTTATTCTGTCCAAATGCTGTGTTACCAAATATTAAGTCTAGGGTGTCAATAATTTAATCAATGCCATTTCTTTTTATTTTCTGATTTAAAAGGATATATTAAGTTCTGAATCAAAACCAAAGGTACTGTAATATGAACAGTGAAATAAAGAATTGTGGAGACCAAATACTTTCGTCTATTTCAACTTATTTTTAGAGAAAATTGTGAGTTATTTGAAAAAAGTGCAAGTGTGCCAATATTTTTGGCTACCCCCTGCACTAGCAGGGAAAATAGCCTTAAAATGCCTGTTGTTGTTTGTTGTGGTGCCAATATTTTTGGCCACGACTGCATGTCCAAAATTAAACCATGTCGTTTATTGTAAGGCATTACATGCAACTGGCATTACAAGGCATAAAATGATCGCACATACATGCAACTGTGCACAGCGATGAAATACTGTTACACATTTTGCATTTTAAATTCAGATTCCATTTCTGATGTAGAAAACTCTGTTACGGAGCGTCGGTGCTGCTAAAACAGTTTCTTGGCAAGGGTTATGCTGGGTGGTATGCCATTGCCATCCCAGTAGTAATCAGGACAGCAATTTGTAATTTGTGCACAGTGCCAGAGACAGCTCGCCTACTCTTTGCCATGGGATCTTTAACGTCTACCAACTAATGCCTGCAGATAGGACGCCATATTTAATGTCCATCAGAGGGATGACACATGATGAATCACCCTACCTGTGAAACACTAGGATGACTGTTTATAGCTGGATCGCAATTCAAACCCAGGCTAGACAGCTTTAAAGCGAGTGTGCGGACATACCTCTCAGCCATCCTGCCAGCCCTGCATTTAAAATATGCTAGATTATTTTGAAAAAATACTTTTAATCTATAAAGGGGTTGATAAATGTACAAATAAATCAATTTCTCCTGAGTTGCAATTTTCCAGTTTTTCCCTCCTGAGAGTTTCCACATGTATCCGTCTTATTCTTTCCTGCCCCCTCTCCACCCCGCAATTACTCCCCACACCCATTGTTTGTCCAAGACTCCTTCTAGCTTAGCCTTCCACTCTGCTGTCAGTACCCCCTCCTCCCTGCTGTTCCTCTTATCCTGATGCATCCTGATCCATTCGCTGTACTAGCTCTTCCACAAGTCTCGGTAAAACATATAAATAAATAAATAAATAAAATAAAATAAAAAGAGGGAGAATTCCTTTGCAATATACGTCCCCTACTGGTCCCAATAAATGTTCTTTTCCGAGTACTCAGAAATTATGAGCCATATACAGTAGACCACATTGTTTTCGGTATGCAAAGCTACAGAATAAGTTGCAGTTTCTGTAACTTAGAACTAGATGGTATTCATAGAATACTTACCCTGCACAGTCAACTTGGTGCGAGCCAACTCTTCTGTTTTTTAACGTTTTTTTTTTTTTCCCCCTTTGATCCAATATGGCTGCCAGATCACATGAGCGATTTCATCATAAATTTCTATTCTCCAAAATAATTGTTGCCTAGATCATGCTCAATAAATTTCAAACTGATCAGACTAAACGTTGTCCCTGTCAAATTATGACATCATAATTACGACACCAATGACGTCATCGTTAACAACACCTATTCCCCCATGCGGAGTTCTTTACAATGAGCCTAGTTTCAATTTTTTCCCATGGTACGGTTGGGAGATATAGTGTAAAGTTTTTTCCAAGATGGCGCCTGTACCACGTGACCTACGACGTCATAATTATGAGTAAAAAAAAAACAAAATCTACAGGCGGAGGCACTCCTATGTTCAAAATTTTGTGTCAATCGGACCAATGGTTGCCAAGAAAATGAATTTTAAAAATGCACATGCACGTACATAACCGAATGCCAAACCCTGCTTTTAGCTTCGCGAGTGCAGGGTAATGAAGCCATGTACAAAGTTCCAGTTCAATATATTAAAGGGCAAGGGGGAAGAAGATGGAAAACTGACCCCGATTTTAAATGGGTCAGTTTTCCAGACTTTTCCCTTTTATATGTGATATTTTCTAAGTCCAAAAAGGGCACAACTCAGTGAAAAATTTGGCAAAACGCCCCAAAACCTAAACTTGATCTGTCACATTAATAAAGCCATGTACCAAGTTTCAGTTGAATGTGTTAAAGAGTATGGGGGGGGAAAAAGTTTGGAAAACCACAGGTGGGACTAATAGATGGACAAAGACAGACAGACAGACAGCAAACCTATAGTCCCTCCAGTGAAAGGAGTAGGGGATCAATAATAAAAAAACAACTTAGTCAGATGCAAGATTTCTTCAAAGAGCAGGGCATTGATCTGATAATGAATGCATCCACCATGTTCACCGGATATTTCACCAAGCGGTCACTTTTGTTTATCTCCAAAAAAAGAAAGAGAGCTTTCATGGTCGCCACTTTCCTCTGTTTTTTTTTTTTGTTTGTTTTTTTTACAGTATCCAAGGATCGTGGTGGAGCTTCCACAAACACATCTCACACATGTGGACATAAAGACAAATACACGAGACAACTGTTGGACGAGACAAACAGCCATTGATCTTGGGGGGAGTGCTGTCTCTTCCGGGGAACTCTGGGTATCAGCAACATCACAACAATGGCACCGTCTTTCTCACCACATTCAGCAGGGAATCTCCTAAGGAGAAAATTTCCTCCTCCTCATGGATGCCGATGACGACCTCATCCAACCTATGATGATTGTAAGTGCTTTTATGCTTTTGAATGCTGAGGATGTATGTCATCCCGGTGAAGCGAAGTATGTATGTCATCCCGGTGAAGCGAAGTATGTATGTCATCCCGGTGAAGCGAAGTATGTATGTCATCCCGGTGAAGCGAAGTATGTATGTCATCCCGGTGAAG
Organism: Myxine glutinosa; assembly: GCF_964187855.1. Taxonomy (NCBI): domain Eukaryota; kingdom Metazoa; phylum Chordata; class Myxini; order Myxiniformes; family Myxinidae; genus Myxine; species Myxine glutinosa. The sequence goes on along the minus strand of NC_136267.1, from coordinate 165,862,028 downwards.
CGTAATATGTATGTCATCCCGGTGAAGCGAAGTATGTATGTCATCCCGGTGAAGCGAAGTATGTATGTCATCCCGGTGAAGCGAAGTATGTATGTCATCCCGGTGAAGCGAAGTATGTATGTCATCCCGGTGAAGCGAAGTATGTATGTCATCCCGGTGAAGCATAGTATGTATGTCATCCCGGTGAAGCGAAGTATGTATGTCATCCCGGTGAAGCATAGTATGTATGTCATCCCGGTGAAGCGAAGTATGTATGTCATCCCGGTGAAGCGAAGTATGTATGTCATCCCGGTGAAGCGTAATATGTATGTCATCCCGGTGAAGCGAAGTATGTATGTCATCCCGGTGAAGCGAAGTATGTATGTCATCCCGGTGAAGCATAGTATGTATGTCATCCCGGTGAAGCGAAGTATGTATGTCATCCCGGTGAAGCGAAGTATGTATGTCATCCCGGTGAAGCGAAGTATGTATGTCATCCCGGTGAAGCGAAGTATGTATGTCATCCCGGTGAAGCGAAGTATGTATGTCATCCCGGTGAAGCGAAGTATGTATGTCATCCCGGTGAAGCGAAGTATGTATGCCATCCCGGTGAAGCGAAGTATGTATGTCATCCCGGTGAAGCGTAGTATGTATGTCATCCCGGTGAAGCGAAGTATGTATGTCATCCCGGTGAAGCGAAGTATGTATGTCATCCCGGTGAAGCGAAGTATGTATGTCATCCCGGTGAAGCGAAGTATGTATGTCATCCCGGTGAAGCGAAGTATGTATGCCATCCCGGTGAAGCGAAGTATGTATGTCATCCCGGTGAAGCGAAGTATGTATGCCATCCCGGTGAAGCGAAGTATGTATGTCATCCCGGTGAAGCGTAGTATGTATGTCATCCCGGTGAAGCGAAGTATGTATGTCATCCCGGTGAAGCGAAGTATGTATGTCATCCCGGTGAAGCGAAGTATGTATGTCATCCCGGTGAAGCGAAGTATGTATGTCATCCCGGTGAAGCGAAGTATGTATGCCATCCCGGTGAAGCGTAGTATGTATGTCATCCCGGTGAAGCGTAGTATGTATGCCATCCCGGTGAAGCGTAGTATGTATGTCATCCCGGTGAAGCGTAGTATGTATGTCATCCCGGTGAAGCGTAGTATGTATGTCATCCCGGTGAAGCGTAGTATGTATGTCATCCCGGTGAAGCAAAGTATGTATGTCATCCCAGTGAAGCGTAGTATGTATGTCATCCCGGTGAAGCGAAGTATGTATGTCATCCCGGTGAAGCGAAGTATGTATGTCATCCCGGTGAAGCGAAGTATGTATGTCATCCCGGTGAAGCGTAGTATGTATGTCATCCCGGTGAAGCGAAGTATGTATGTCATCCCGGTGAAGCGAAGTATGTATGTCATCCCGGTGAAGCGAAGTATGTATGTCATCCCGGTGAAGCGAAGTATGTATGTCATCCCGGTGAAGCGAAGTATGTATGTCATCCCGGTGAAGCGAAGTATGTATGTCATCCCGGTGAAGCGAAGTATGTATGCCATCCCGGTGAAGCGAAGTATGTATGTCATCCCGGTGAAGCGTAGTATGTATGTCATCCCGGTGAAGCGAAGTATGTATGTCATCCCGGTGAAGCGAAGTATGTATGTCATCCCGGTGAAGCGAAGTATGTATGTCATCCCGGTGAAGCGAAGTATGTATGTCATCCCGGTGAAGCGAAGTATGTATGCCATCCCGGTGAAGCGTAGTATGTATGTCATCCCGGTGAAGCGTAGTATGTATGCCATCCCGGTGAAGCGTAGTATGTATGTCATCCCGGTGAAGCGTAGTATGTATGTCATCCCGGTGAAGCGTAGTATGTATGTCATCCCGGTGAAGCGTAGTATGTATGTCATCCCGGTGAAGCAAAGTATGTATGTCATCCCAGTGAAGCGTAGTATGTATGTCATCCCGGTGAAGCGAAGTATGTATGTCATCCCGGTGAAGCGAAGTATGTATGTCATCCCGGTGAAGCGAAGTATGTATGTCATCCCGGTGAAGCGAAGTATGTATGCCATCCCGGTGAAGCGTAGTATGTATGTCATCCCGGTGAAGCGAAGTATGTATGTCATCCCGGTGAAGCGAAGTATGTATGTCATCCCGGTGAAGCGAAGTATGTATGTCATCCCGGTGAAGCGAAGTATGTATGTCATCCCGGTGAAGCGAAGTATGTATGCCATCCCGGTGAAGCGAAGTATGTATGTCATCCCGGTGAAGCGAAGTATGTATGTCATCCCGGTGAAGCGAAGTATGTATGTCATCCCGGTGAAGCGAAGTATGTATGTCATCCCGGTGAAGCGAAGTATGTATGTCATCCCGGTGAAGCGAAGTATGTATGCCATCCCGGTGAAGCGAAGTATGTATGTCATCCCGGTGAAGCGAAGTATGTATGCCATCCCGGTGAAGCGAAGTATGTATGTCATCCCGGTGAAGCGTAGTATGTATGTCATCCCGGTGAAGCGAAGTATGTATGTCATCCCGGTGAAGCGAAGTATGTATGTCATCCCGGTGAAGCGAAGTATGTATGTCATCCCGGTGAAGCGAAGTATGTATGTCATCCCGGTGAAGCGAAGTATGTATGCCATCCCGGTGAAGCGTAGTATGTATGTCATCCCGGTGAAGCGTAGTATGTATGCCATCCCGGTGAAGCGTAGTATGTATGTCATCCCGGTGAAGCGTAGTATGTATGTCATCCCGGTGAAGCGTAGTATGTATGTCATCCCGGTGAAGCGTAGTATGTATGTCATCCCGGTGAAGCAAAGTATGTATGTCATCCCAGTGAAGCGTAGTATGTATGTCATCCCGGTGAAGCGAAGTATGTATGTCATCCCGGTGAAGCGAAGTATGTATGTCATCCCGGTGAAGCGAAGTATGTATGTCATCCCGGTGAAGCGAAGTATGTATGCCATCCCGGTGAAGCGAAGTATGTATGTCATCCCGGTGAAGCGTAGTATGTATGTCATCCCGGTGAAGCGAAGTATGTATGTCATCCCGGTGAAGCGTAGTATGTATGTCATCCCGGTGAAGCGAAGTATGTATGCCATCCCAGTGAAGCGAAGTATGTATGTCATCCCGGTGAAGCGAGGTATGTATGTCATCCCAGTGAAGCGAAGTATGTATGTCATCCCAGTGAAGCGAAGTATGTATGTCATCCCGGTGAAGCGTAGTATGTATGTCATCCCGGTGAAGCGAAGTATGTATGTCATCCCGGTGAAGCGTAGTATGTATGTCATCCCGGTGAAGCGAGGTATGTATGTCATCCCGGTGAAGCGAAGTATGTATGTCATCCCGGTGAAGCGTAGTATGTATGTCATCCCGGTGAAGCGTAGTATGTATGTCATCCCGGTGAAGCGAGGTATGTATGTCATCCCGGTGAAGCGTAGTATGTATGTCATCCCGGTGAAGCGAAGTATGTATGTCATCCCGGTGAAGCGTAGTATGTATGTCATCCCGGTGAAGCGTAGTATGTATGTCATCCCGGTGAAGCGAAGTATGTATGTCATCCCGGTGAAGCGAAGTATGTATGTCATCCCGGTGAAGCGTAGTATGTATGTCATCCCGGTGAAGCGTAGTATGTATGTCATCCCGGTGAAGCGTAGTATGTATGTCATCCCGGTGAAGCGAAGTATGTTTGTCATCCCAGTGAAGCGTAGTATGTATGTCATCCCGGTGAAGTGTAGTATGTATGTCATCCCGGTGAAGCGTAGTATGTATGTCATCCCGGTGAAGCGTAGTATGTATGTCATCCTGGTGAAGCGAGGTATGTATGTCATCCCAGTGAAGCGAAGTATGTATGTCATCCCGGTGAAGCGAAGTATGTATGCCATCCCGGTGAAGCGAAGTATGTATGCCATCCCGGTGAAGTGAGGTCTGTTTGTCATCCTGGTGAAGTAAAAGATGTATGTCATATGCAGGTGAAGTAAAGGATGTATCATTTTTTTTTGCAAGTCTTAAGTGATTGTTGAAACAAATTAGGAGACGTTCATATTTTGACGCACCTCATAGTTGCTTTTATGGGGGTGACTGATGAGACAGAAAGCCAAGAAAGGATTAGGGAGTGCAAAGGGAAGACTGATAAAGTCGTAATAAATAATACATGACAAAGTAGAAAGATGATGGAGGGGTAGCCACTGTATCCGGAGTTCCGGTGAGGATGGGTGTAATAGCTACGCTGCTAGTAGGCCACACCATATAGAAATGGCAAGGGGTTATGAATGGAATTAGATGTCCATGTTCGATTATGTGAGGATAGGAGTAGCATGCATTAAATAGTGAAGGAGAAATGGCATGTATGCACAAACAAAATTTTATCAGACAAATGCACACACATGTGTACTTTGGAGGCACAACATGAGCAATACTAATGATTAACAAAAAGAACAATGCTACCCATTTCACACTTACTCTACTGCACAATGTTGCAGTTTCATATGCAGCCTGAAGCTGCTCATTGATTGCATCATTTTCTGGAAGCATGGCTGTGCCGCTGATGCAGTGCCCCCATTACCAGTAAGCTGGTACTCATTTTGCCAACCCCGGAAAGATGACAGGCCGAGTCAATCCATCTGATGTTATTTCATTGGCACGACAGGGGCTCAAACTCCAAGATCCTGAGACAGCCAGCTCAGCCGTTAAGCCAACACGAAGCTTATTACTACAGAACAATATAACATTACGTGCAATAAAATGTTCAGATTGATAAACTCGCAGAACTGGTGTGGAACATCTACCATGATCTGGCTATATCTGGATCAAGTAATCTGGTTGCTAATGCAGTTTCTGGGTGCTTATGAAAGCAATTTTACTTGCTTGGAGAAAAAACGTTTTTCATACAAAGTCAGAAAAAAACATTTTCCCCAAAAAATATTTGCATGGTAATGTTATGGCTAACAACTAATCGACTTCTGTGAGGAAACACGTGATTCACCAACATCGCAGTCTTTGTCTGCCAATGGTAATGGTCAACATCCTATTGGATCTTGTGTGGTTTATCAATGTGGAAGTGTTTGTTCGCCGATTGTGATGGATTTTAGCTCGAAGAACTACACCGATCAATATCCGAAGAAATGGCAGAAATTTACAAAGAAATGGCCAAACAGGTCTTCGTCAAAACTTCAGAGATTCATCAATGAGTGTTGGGGAGTGTTTTAGGCAAAAAAAGAAGTTTTTTTTAACCTTTTTTTTTTTAGTTGGATTTCTTAAATTGCTCTATATTGCCTAAACCATTGTAGCTATGTGAAAGGTAATATTAAATGATTCCCAGCCCCATTCCTTAGTATGCGTAGGGAAATGTTTTAAGTCACCACAGAAAAATGGAAAAAACAAAAACCATAATTTGATTTCTTCAAAATGCCAACAGCACTAGGCAATGCTGTTGCCCCTCCTCGTTATGGAAACCAGCGTTACGCCTAGGTCCCCCGGCGGTGAAGTGATGCGAGTTGACAAAGTGGAAGACGCAAGGTGGCCATCTTGGATTTTGACGTGCCGACCCAATTTTCAATAGCGTTCTCCCTTATGCGTAAATACACCCACACACCAGATCAGACGTTAGTAGTTCGTTTATTTTCCAAGATATTTCGCTCACAAGGTTCAGACATATATATGGTGGCGGCCATCTTGGATTTTGACGTGGGTTGCACCCACACACCAAATTCGAATTCGGTCCTTCGCTTACGCAAGCACGCATGCACGGACGGACGCACACACGGACGGACGGAGGGGAAAACCATAACCCCCCTTTCGCTCCGCGGTGCGATGGGTGACAAAAATGATGGGGCCTTTAAAAAAAGGAGGATGCTATATTTTCAGAACAAGACCCGAAACACTTTGGAAGGTTATCAATAGGAGACATACCAAAACTTCGATGGACGGTGCTTGGATGGAGAAGTACCGTGGGTTCAGGTCCGTCAATTTAATACTTTCCACACCGTGCATATCAATATCCAACAGGCATATCTGATTTTTATTCATCACCGACTGAACTGCTCGTTTGCTGCAACACAAAAGTAGTAATCATCGAATTTTTTTTTTAAAAGAAGCATTATACAGTACAGCACCCAAAAATTTGCCAAGGCAAAGTATACAAGCACAAATGTCAACTCAAGTACAGTACAACATACCTTCTCTCCAAAAAAATTAATAAAGCAAGTATCCATGCGTGTAATTAACTACATCAGGGCTGTTGTACTTAAAGCTGATTCAAAAAAATTAGAAGTATTGTTATGGTTTTCCGCCGCCCTTCTTCCCCTTACCAAGGGGGGATTAAGCCCCTTGTTCTTTCTGGGCCTGGCGTAACCGAGAGACTTGAAACGCCTCTTCCGGGCAAACGCAAGGTAGGGTTTCGGGACCAAGTCTCGCTCGTACCTAAATACCTGTGCCGCCACGGAAGCGGGGAACCAAGCCTCGCACGAGCCACGTGTAATTTGAGTACACCGAGCGGATTGCATACCACGTGGTCTGTGCAGTCACCGTTAATATTGGACCCCGATTCGAGCGGTTCTATTCGTACCACGCTTAGTCAATGATGGAAATCACAAGAACAATCGAATGGAAGGAAGAACACAGGTTTAGTTATTATTCCCAATATTACGTACAATGATCGGTAGAAGCAGAGACACAGAGCAGAACTTAAGCAGTCTTATTCTTAAACCCCAGACTCGGGCCCGGTCACACTCACACAGGGAATTGCAAGCAGGATGATGTTCAGGCCAAACGTGCCGGCTTTGTCGTCCAGGAACGGCCCCGTCCGGCTCTCCTCGGTCACAGCACGTCCCGTGATGATGGCAAGCAGGCGGTGGACGGATCCTCGTAGCGCGTCTCCCGAACAAAAGGCAGATGATGAGGCAGGAAGGAAACGTACGCGTCTCAGCGCGGCTGGCGGTTCCACAGCGCTTTTAGCAACCAGCGCGCTATCACTCGAGTAACCCAATGCACTATAGCGGCTCGGCTTCAAGCTCAACCGAGCATCACTTTAATATGAGCGCGTATCTTGGTTCATGCGCGTCTTTCTCCGATCTCGTATCTTTCAAACTCTACTGCTGACCGCGCTCCTTCCACTCTTCTTCTCTTCTCTTTCACTGCCAACTGCTCTCCTGACCGTCAACTGCTCCTGGTGGCTTTGCGCAATGGTTATATCGACACGCCCTGAGGCTTCTCGAATGTTCCAACCACGCCCTGAGTAGTGTATATATGTTGCTTCTGGGACACTCTCATTTTTCCCATTGACTTACATGTTAATTTTGCCCCTCCCTCATTGCCCCTAAACACCTCTATTTCTCTCACCCTGTTCTTTACGAACCTTCTAACCTTTTGACATGTTATCCTTATTCATTAGACCACTTAAACAATGACCCTTCTGTGTGAAACTGTGATCCTTCTGACCTTATGGACCTTTTAACCGTTTACTCTTAATATCATCTGGTGAATCATCTTTGACCCACTCAAACAACGACCCTACAAATATTTGTTTATGTGTGGGAAATAATTTAATTCTCCTACAACTCTCCTCACCATCTAATATATTAACAAAAAAGATGTTTGAGTTTGGTTCTTTCTCAAGATATTTTAACTGAGCTAAGATAAAATGGTAAACCTCCCTCAATGTTCTTGTTTGAGCGCCTCCAGTGCCGCCCACTTTTTGGTAAGCTCCGCCCACTTTTGGTAAACAACGCCCACTTTTTACTAAGCCCCGCCCATTTTTTGCTATGCCCCGCCCACTTTTGCTAAGTCCCACCCACTTTATAAACTCTTCAGCATTGTATCATTTCCAGGTAATACATTACATCATTTTCAGGGAATTTCCATCACATCATTTCCAGTTAAGACACGCCCAGGGAATTTCCACAGGAAATGACACACCCAGTCCTTATAAAAGGCACCGACCACACAGGCTTTTTCAAACACGCTTTCTGCTTCACTTGAGAATGGACTACTATGCCGAAATGGAATGGGATAACTTTGCTATTCCTTGGAGTCCTACTACCTGTTTAGAACTCAACCTTCAGATTGATGAACTGGACTCGAACCTCTTATCAATGGAGGTAAGTTTGTTTATTTATTTATTTATTTATTTAATTTTTTTTTTTTTTTTTTTTTTTTTTAGATGAGACATGTGAGAGTTAACAAAGTTTATTTTAATATTCATAGAGCTTGATTTATACAAATAAAAAATATTGTATTAAATTAATACATTGTTATTTTCTTTCACAGGAAATTGTATCCGAGATACGAAATGAAAATTCTGCTTTTAACACAACTTGGGATGAAGTTATTTTTTTGTTTGAAGACATTTTGAACAACCAAGACCCCCAGAACGAGTTCTACCTTGATGACCCAGCCAAAGAGTTATACCTTGGAGATCCACAAAATCCTGAAAAAGAGTTTTACCATGATGATACTTGTTGTGAGTTATCAAAACAAAACCCACTGAACAAGTTCTACCTTGATGAGCCAGAATACAAGTCATACATTGGAGACCCACAAATTTCTGAAAATTGGGAAAGGGGAGTTCTCCCTGATGGTCCGCAGTTATACTATGTGAGACACATCATAGAAACCCTAAAAAATTGTGAAATGGGAATTCTCCCTGATGGTCCGCAGTTATACTATGTGAGACACATCATAGAAACCCTATAAAATTGTGAAATGGGAATTCTCCCTGATGGTCCGCAGTTATACGATGTGAGACTTATCACGGAAACCCCCAATATTTCTGAAAATTGTGGTTCTACCTTGGGGACTTGGAAAGATGGTTATATTTTTGGAGACTCGGAATGGGGGTTTTGTTTTGATGACTCGGAATGTGATACCTATCTTGGAGGCTCAACAGGAATGTGGTTATACCTTGGGAACTTGGAAAGTTGGTTTTATTTTGGAGACTCTACCTGTGGGGTTCCTCTTGGAGACTCTTTGGATTCTAAAGCAATGAACAATGTTCTTTATTTAATGATGCTTGATTTAAGCAATATCAAGAAAGTTCGAGGAAGAAAATGCTGGAAAATTCTTTCTTCCCATTTCTACTTCTTCAAACTTGAAAGCCTTGAAAGACAGAATTGGCGGAAGAGGAAAAAAAAAAAAAAAAATACTTATTTAAAAAAAGAAGAAAAGAAAGATTATGTTAGGGTTTGGGTGGGATTTTGAATGTGAGGGTTAGGGATGGGGTTGGGTTAGGGTTGGGATTTTGAATGTGAGGGTTAGGGTTGGGGTTGGGTTAGGGATGGGGTTGGGTTAGGGATGGGGTTGGGTTAGGGATGGGGTTGGGTTAGGGATGGGGTTGGGTTAGGGATGGGTTGGGTTAGGGTTGGGGTTTTGAATGTGAGGGTTAGGGTTGGGGTTGGGTTAGGGATGGGATTGGGTTAGGGTTGGGATTTTGAATGTGAGGGTTAGGGATGGGTTGGGTTAGGGATGGGGTTGGGTTAGGGTTGGGATTTTGAATGTGAGGGTTAGGGTTGGGGTTGGGGTTGGGTTAGGGATGGGGTTGGGTTAGGGATGGGGTTGGGTTAGGGATGGGGTTGGGTTAGGGATGGGTTTGGGTTAGTATATTATTATGACTCACTCACACATACACACACACAAAAGTTAAGCCCCAACTAAAAAGTTGTGGGATTCTGTGTTTGGGGTTCACAGATTTAAAAACGTATCCCCATTATACACACACAAAAGTTAAGCCCCAACTGGAAAGTTGAGGGATTCTGTGTTTGGGGTTCACAGATTTAAAAACGTATCCCCATTATACACACACAAAAGTGAAGCCCCAACTAAAAAGTTGTGGGATTCTGTGTTTGGGGTTCACAGATTTAAAAACGTATCCCCATTATACACACACAAAAGTTAAGCCCCAACTAAAAAGTTGTGGGATTCTGTGTTTGGGGTTCACAGATTTAAAAACGTATCCCCATTACATTTTATTTATTTATTTATTATTTTCAAGGGTATCATCTGCTTACTTGTGTTTTTTGTAATTCTTGCGAGTAAAATGAACCCAAGATTTCTTCTCCATTTAAATCATACTAGGGCATGCCCGTACTATATATATATCTAAAATTATATCCCCCCCCCTCTATTTACATGAAATGGTTTGGTCCAAAGCGAATGGCTTGCGAGTACGGTGACAATCCCCCCCCTCTATTTACATGAAATGGTTTGGTCCAAAGCGAACGGCTTGCGAGTACGGTGACAATCCCCCCCCCCCCCCTCTATTTACATGAAATGGTTTGGTCCAAAGCGAACGGCTTGCGGAGTTTGGTAAAGAAATCGCCATAGCGTGCACAAACGCGCAGGAAAGCGAAAGAATCGCAAATTAGTTTTAATTAGTTTTAAAACATAGTTTAACGGCAACATAGTTTGCCAACGTGAAATAAATGAATACGCTCTCAAATGTGCCGTCCGAGGCAGAGTCTGTTCGCCACGTTCGGCACACGTGATAGCTCGCTGCTCTGATTGGTTGAATCGTTTTTTGGACATAGCTCGGTAACTACTTCTCCGATTAATATGAAACCTTGAAAAGGCACATCCTCGGGTCCCCAGCAATATACCTGGCAAGTTTAAAGTATATCGGACCCGTGGTTGTCGAGCAACAGCGGTCACAGACATACAGAGATTACTGGAATTATAGATAGATAATTTGTAGGTCCAAGGGACTGTATTCATTACATCAATGATTTTAAATAATTCACGAGTCCATTTTTGTGTATAACCTTTCTCAAAATGACTTTTCCATTTGTATATTCTTACAATATCACCAAGTTTAAACTTGGGCTTTCTCAAATTAATCTCCTTTTCATATTCTAATTTTGTAAATGTTTCTGATGGTTTTGATTTTGTTGATGAATGAACTGTATTATTGTAATTATCTACAATATCCTGAATTAAAGACACCCATTTTTGAGAACCGAGTTGTGTGAATTTTTTATATAATTTCTCTTTTAAAGTACGATTAAAACGCTCAATAACAACTGCCTTTCCTTCATTAAAGGTGCTGTATAATTTAATACCCTTCCCCTTAAGAAATTTCATGAATATTTTGTTATAGAACTCTGTTCCCTCATCAGTCCATAACTTCTTTGGTTTCCTTTTATCCCAATCAAATATTAGCTTAAAGGCTAACATTAAAGTATTACCTCTCTTGTTTTTCAACGGAACAACCCAGGCAAATCTACTCCTCAAATCAATAACGGTTAAAGCATACCTGTATCCCCTGTCATTATTCAATTCAATTAAATCAGCGGACCATATGTGGTCGGTGTATTTAGAATAAACCTTCCTTCTTTTAAACTTTGTGATTATAGGTTTGTGTAATTCTTCAGCCAAAAGCTCCTCAGTCTTGATGACATCATTAGAGCCTAATAGTTTTTTGAGGAATAACCAAGACCAAGTTTCAATTTAGCATTTATCAAATTTCTCACAATAAACCTATCAACTTTCTCTCTCAATGTTGGATTTTGTATCAAAGACAAATTATACAACATTTCGCTGTCGGCTTTATGTTTTTCAGTCAACGTAGTGGTTTTCCCATAAGCAATATCATGCTTCATACACACTTCGTCAACCCTATTTGTAGGTTTAGACCAAGGTTTAGGATTGTCAGCCTCATCTAATCTTTTATCCAAGTTTGTTCCTGGACCACAGAAAGAATACCCTGGAAGGTGTAATTCTCCTGGAATTCCAGTTGTTGTAAATTTACTTCCTGACAGAAACTTTTGTATGTCTCCTCCTCTTTTAGGAGAGATGAATTGGCACTTTTTAGAGCCACATACTTGACATATTCCTTTTTGATAAACTCTATTATTTTTAGCTTTAACATAAGAGATATTTTTAGATTTAGTTTTCTTTTTACATTTGAGACAATAACTCATATTTATTTATCAGAAAAATTCCGACAGAGTATCAAAACCTTTTTGGTTTTCAACATATACATTTCAATCTTTATTTTTAAAACATAAAGAATCCTAAGGAATGCCTTCACTCTCTCCTCCATTTATTTACAAATAAAAACTAACTAAAGTCAATGACACCAACATCATCAATCACATAATCTTTTCCTTCTTCTTCTTCTTCTTCACCACTTTCTCGTTTAAATCTCCTCCCTGAAATTTTTTTTTTTTTTTTTTTGTATACAAGATCGAGGCTCGTGAAAGAGCGAACATTAATCACACAGAAAGACAAACCGACACATAAAACATATAACATCGGGAGCGGTAGACAAGATGGGGAGAGAGGGAAGGACACAAACACAACATTTGAGAGCAGGGACCGAGAGACATGGAGACATCGAGAGATCTGAGAGAGGGCGAGGGCTTTGGGGGGGGGGGGCATGGGAAGGGGGCGGTGGGAGAGGTATAAAACATATGGACACTGCCAGGACTTCCAGGAAAGAAGTTGCAATTTCAAACAAGGTGGATCTGGGGTGAATTAGCGGGGGTAGAAAAGATCAAGGTTTTGGATGGGGGAAGATAAGAGATGGTGGTGAACAGCTGTTTTAAAGACCTGGAGGGAGGAGTGGGATTGAAGGGAGTGAGGGAGTTTGTTCCAGAGGCGGGAGAAAAGAGGAATGAAAGAGTGAAGGTGAGCAGAGAGCCGAGATTTCGGCAGTTTAACCATCAGAGGGTTGCTGGCAGATCTTGTGCGACCTGTAGGAATATTTGGGGGACAGAGCACAGAGAGAGCTGGGGGTGCAAGGCCGGAGAGGAGTCGGTAGAAGACAGAAAGACCACCTACCTGCCTGCGGTGAGTGAGTGAAAGGCCCTCAGAGATAGCTTCATCACGGGAGATTCCAATAATTCTGAAAGCTTTGGTTTCAACAGCGTGAAGCCGAGCTAGGTGTGAGGCAGGAGCACCGGCCCATAGGGGAGAACAGTATTCCATTGAGCTGCGGATGAAAGCCTTGTATGTGGTGAGGAGCTCAGGTGTGCCGAGGAAGGACTTCGCACGACGGAGGATGCCCAGTCGGCGACTGGCTTTGGAGGCCAGCTTGGAAATGTGGTTTTCCCAAGAAAGATCATGGCAGATAGTGAGACCCAAAATCTTGAGCGACAGAACTTCTTGGAGAGGATTGTTGAGAAAGTAGATGGGAGGGTTGTCCAGTCGATCTTTTCGGAGAGACATAGTAAGAGTGTGAGATTTGTCAGGATTGAAAGACATGTTCCACTTGTTTGACTAGTCTGTGATTTTGTCCAGGTCTTCAGAGAGTGAGGAGGCAGCAGACTGCCGATCTGAGGGAAGAGGAATAGAGCGGCAGAGAGTGGAGTCATCAGCAAAGACATAGAGAGGATTTTCGAGAGAGTCAGAGAGATCATTGATGAAGACCAGAAAAAGCACGGGGCCCAGAACACTGCCTTGGGGAACTCCAGCCTGAACAGGAAGAGGAGATGAGAGAAACCCATTCAGGGCCACACGTTGACGACGACTAGAGAGGAAGTCCGCCAGCCATGCGTGGAGATTTCCATGGATACCAAAGGAGGAGAGTTTGGTGAGCAGAGCGGGGTGCCAGACCGTGTCGAAGGCACGTGATATGTCGAGGGAGACAGCTCTAATTTCCTGTTTGGCATTGAGGACCTCCATCCATTGTTGAGACAGCAGAAGCAGCATGTCCAGAGTAGAGTGACCTGGTCTGAAACCAAATTGATGATCAGAGATCAAGCCATTGGAGAAGAGGAAAGATTTCATATCCGAAGCAATGATGGATTCCATGACTTTGCTGATAATTGGGAGAAGGCTGATTGGTCTGTAGTTGCTAGGATCTGTTTTTGCACCTTTTTTGTGCAAAGCGGTGATGTTGGCTGATTTCCAAGCAGATGGCAGTTGACCTTGAGCAAAAGAGAGGGTGAAGAGAACAGAGAGAGGGTGAGATAGAGCAGCAGAGCAGGATTTTAGGACCCGTGGGCTGATGCCGTCGGGTCCAGTTGCAGAATCAGAGTCGAGGGTTGACAGAAACTTTTCCACCTTGTCAGGAGGAAAGGACACGGAGTCCAGGAGCAGCAGGGTACGACTGGGTATGGTGGGTACAGAGAGGGATGGGTTTGGGACACAAGATTGAGAGGCAAACACAGAGTTGAGGCATTCAGCTTTTTCACGTGCGGAGTCAGCTGTGTAGCCGTTTGAGGTAAGGGAGGGGATGGAGGGGGAACAAACACCAGAAACGGATTTGACCAGGCGCCACCAGGATTTGGAAGAGGGAGACAGATAAGAGAGTTCGGTCTTGAGAACGGAGAGATATTGTTTCCTGGCTCTCCTGAGGGTGGACACACACTTGTTTCGGGCTTTGTGAAAGGAAATGAGATTTCCTTCCGTTGGATTTGCTTTCCAGGAGACGAAGGCAAGTTGTTTCTGGGCAACAGCCTCACCACAAGATTCCGTGTACCATGGACGGGAGGAAGGGTATGACAACTGAAGACGAGATGGGATAAATCTGTGCATGAGAGAGAGCAATTTACTTTGGAAGAATTCCCAGGATGAGATGATGTCAGAGGTGGTAGAGATGGGAGACCAGTCCAGATGATTGATGGCTGCTTGAAGACCGTGCCAGTTGGCCTGAGTGAAATGCCAGACTCGTCGACGCTGAGCAGGCTCCCTGAGGATGGTCAGAGAGATGTCCACTTTAAGGACATGATCAGATGATCCGATCGGAGCAGAAGAAGAGCAGCAGACATTTTCAGGGAAGTTAGTCATAACCAAGTCCAGAAGAGAAGATGTTCCGTTGACTGAGATCCGGGTCGGGAAATTGACAGATTGTGTCAGTCCCAGTGAGTCGCAGAAGTCCTTTGCTGAGGAGCCATGGCTGGTGAGAGAGGTACCCACACCCAGCCAACTGGCATGATGACAGTTGAAATCACCACATATGAGGAAGAGAGAGTTGGGATGAGTAGATAGAAGTTGGTCCATATCATCAGACAGCGAGATGTAGATGGAGTCATCACTGTTTGGTGGACGGTACAACACACATATGAACAAGAGGTGGGAGCGAAGGGGAAGCCGTAGCCAGAGGTATTCCTGGGGGTGAGGTGGAGAGAGTGCAGTGCAGGGCGAGTGAGGAAGAGAGTTTTTGATAAAGATAGCAACCCCGCCTCCAGGACGAGGCTCAGGTCTATCATACCGGAGGAGGGAGTAGCCCGGGAGAGATACTATGGAATCAGAGACATCATAAAGGAGGAAAGTTTCTGTTAAGCAGATCACGTCTGGTTTGACAGAAGCAACCTGTATGGAGAGATCAGTTAAGTTTGAACGAAGGCCCCGGATGTTTGAGGTCCATACCGTTAATGAAGAGGAAGGGGGAGCATCAGATACAGAACAGGGGGGAGGAGGGGTAGGGTAAGATGTGGAAGAGGTGGAAGAGGTAGGGAGAGCTGTTGAAGGTGTGTCAGAGATTTCAGAATAGCTCGGAGAAAGGGAAGGATGGGGCGGACAAAAGGTTTGATGGTGATTGGGTGAGCCACAATGAGGTGTTATTTGAGGAGGGGGAAGAGCGAGGCAGAAGGTTGGGGGAGATGGAGGTGAGAGTTTGAAGGGGGAAGAAGCGGGGAGGACGCTTTGAGGAGGGGGAGTGAGAGGGGGGAAATTAAGAAGCAATGAGGGTGGGGAGATTTGAAGGGGAGGGGTGAGGGGGGAGTTTGGGAGGGAAGGGACAAGGGGAGGGATTTGAAAGGGATGGGATATGGGGGAGATTTGGAGGGGAGGGGTGAGGCAGGAGTCTAGGAGGGGAGGGGCGAGTCGGCGTCTTGGCGGGGAGGGGTGAGGGGGTAGTTTAGGAGGGAGGGGCAAGGGGGGAGATTTGAAGACATTGACGTTGTTATTTTTGAAACCATTATCTTCATAAGAGTTGTTAATTCTTTAATTTCCTCTTCGGTGCGTTGAGATTGATTTATTTGCTCTAATACACTCAATCTTTTACGAATCTCACTGATTTCCATCTTTTTATATTTTTCCTCCCTCTCTCTTTGCTCCCTTTCCTCCCTCTCCTCCTTCTCCTTTTTCTCCCTCTCCTCCTTCTTCTTTTTCTCTCTTTCCTCCTTCTCCCTTTTCTCTCCTTCCTCCTTCTCCTTTTTCTCCCTCTCCTCCTCCTTCTCCTCCCTCTCCCTTTCCTCCTTCTCCTTTTTCTCTCTTTTCTCCTTCTCTTCTTCAACTCCTTCCTCATCCCTTGCTACCCTTGAGTTTAAACCCCAAAGAATATTATACATATACTCATCTGGATTTTGAGATATTCTTGTATCTATAATTATTTTTCTCATAATAGGATACCAATAAGATTTGTTGACGATTTCTAAAAGAGTTTTATATTTCATAACTTTGAGAAGTTCATTTTTATTTAATATTTTAAACAAGTCTCTATTTGTGGGTTTAACAATATGAGTATAAGGCCAGTTTTTAATGACAAAATTCCCATGTATATGCTCCAAATCATAAGGTATGTAATACCGAGCACCCTTTTCTTGTAGGTATCCTTGAATACAAAAATTATAATTCTCTTGTAGTCTTCTTCCTGCCATTTATGTATCAGAAATATATGTGAGATTAATATTATGACAGGTAATACCACCCCATCTTCCCACTACCAAATCGGTTTGTATTCCTTGGCTTTCTATCCTTATCTCATGACCTTCCTTCTTTGTCATGCTAACCATCGCTATACTATCATATATTTTTCTTTTCTTAAAACCATGTATTTGTTGTTTATTAATTGTACTTCCACATAAATCCTTATCCTCACCAAGTGGATAATATTCTTCTTTACGAGACTGATTAAAATCATGTAGGTCTTCTATGTTTATTGAAAAAGACCAATTATACCCTAAATCAGGCATATCATACCCCCATTTATTAATTCGCATATTAACTATATGTCCTTCTTTATAAAATTCAATTGTAAGCAGGTAGTTAAATTCAATGAGGAAAGGTGTATGGTCAGTATAACCAGGTGTTGTGGTTGTAAATTTTACTTGTTTAACAAAACGTGCTGTTTTCTTTAAAAATATATATTGTGATAAATCACTAAATCTAATTAAGTCATTTGCATCTGTAGGGTTTGGATAATTGATTAATTTATAAGTATTCTTCATATTAATATTTTTACTTACACTATATTTTTGTCGTTCAGCCTGTGCCTTTGTATAATAATTTGATAAATCAATATCCTGAGAGGATTTTCCAAAGATAGAACCATCTTTTCCAACATAAGTCATTTATATTAGATTAAAAATGATATCATAAAAATTTTCATTATTGTTGAGTTGAAATAATACATATAAACATAATTGACCACAACATTTAGAATTAATTTCTTGAACTTGAAATGTTTGATAAACACCATTCTGTAAGAATTGTATTACTTCAACAGGTGGTGGCATACCATAACTATCAAAATAATATTTATCCTGACTATTATGAATACAAACCCAATGAGAACCATTCTGTGTGTCTAAATTCATAATAATATTCTTTGTATTCTTATTTATATGTATTAATTCATCTCTCATACAAATAACCACATTATCAATTTTTAGTGTTTTACAATACTTAGTAAGTTCTATATTTGACGTTGTATTCTTTCCAAATTGTTTAAACCATTTATCCATTTATTTATGAGAAAGATACAATCCATTACCCCGTTTAGTTAGTTTAACACCCGCTTGAGCGATAGAGGAAAGCATATCTCCAACCAACAATCTAGCTTTATCAGGTAGACTTTCAAGTTTTTGAGCAAAATCTACAATTACACCACTTCCACTAATTTGTTTCTCCAACTCCTTGTTATGTCTTTCCAATTCTTTTTGAGCTTTTAGTTGTGCCTTCCTTTCGTTAGCAGTTTTTACCGCTGCTGAAATACCACCAGTCAATGCTCCCGCCGCACTTAAACCAGCAAATAAAGGAATTAGAAATGGGAGAAATCCTCCTCTTGACTCGTCTATTGAATATTTCTTTAACATAGGTTTCGTCATTTTAATTTTAAGTGAACCAGTATCATTTAGTGTTTTTACTTGTGTGTGTGTGAGTAAAACATCAATTCTTACAGCTCCTTTTCTTTGAATTGTATTAACATTAATAATACAAGGCTTTTGATTTTGAATACAAGATGTTAATTTATTAAGATTGATTTGATTAACATATACCCCAACCATTTATTTATGAGAAAAAACCTATGTGATATTAATCATAACACCATTATCTGTATTAATCTGTAATTCTGTTTCCTCCAAAAGCAAACAATATGCATTAACCTCTTCACTCTCCCCTCTTTCAATGTATAGAGAAGTATCCACTCGATTAGACTTTATAGTTTCCTTTTGAGAACTCAGGTCAATTGCGTAGATTGTATAAAGTTTTTGAAACGCAACCATATCCAAAATAGGATCATTATTACCAGTACTTTCACACACCTTTTGGTAGGACTTGTAGGCTTCCGCATAATCATTTTTTTCCCAATCAATTTCCAATCTATCTCGCGGATAAAATGTGCCATCAAGAGAAACCCGAAGTTGTTTCACCTTAGCATTATCACTCAGCGCATTATTCTTATTAGTACCGTCCTCTCCATCTGGTTTTTAAAAAATGAGCCAGAGGTATCGTGGCTTTCCTTGAAGAACACCCAAATTCCAAGTGTAGGTAGTGTGTTCCAGTTTAACGTGTTGACATCTTCTTTTAAGGTATGATACATTTAGCGGTTTCTTTGAGTTAAGTCTTCTATTTAACATCTCTTCCGTTTTAAGATTAGGAGTATATTCACTGATATACCAACACAAATCATTAATAACAAATTTATTGTTGTCTCCAAAAGCATTTTCATCCCCAAAAAGCAACCTATTTACATTATCATTCCTTTGTAGTTGAAATCTAATTTTAAGACCATACAAAACTTTATCATAATCACAAAATCCAAATATACCTTTAAGAGGTACTGCTACGGTAAAACTATTCACTGCTTTTGTTTCATCATTATACATTGCCTTCCTTTGACTATAACCAGGGTCAGCATTTGTTCCCGTTGACATATCAGGAATAAAACCTTCAACAGCTCCCTTACCCATTCTATCACTAAACGAATATAGTGTAAATTTCATCATTTCAGATGTAGCAGAGACATAATCAACCGCTTCAACCTCTTGTGTTCCAATATACAGGCGGACACTGTCAAACATTTTCCAGAAGAAATCATTTACGAGTGTAGCATTAGTATTATTCGCAGCCTTAGTGAATTTAAATTTACACAGCAAGAAACTATCAGCTATATTCAAGTAAGTTTGTTGATTATTTATTTCAAAACTTTTTGTTCCGTTTGAATTCCAGTCTGTTCCAGTTATAGCATTTACCTTAAAATAGTCTTCCTTTTTTGTGGAGTTTGAAATGATAATTGTATCATCCAAATCATAGATACTATCAATCGCTTCCATACTTGTATTTATATAGTATTAAAATCGTTGAAACCCTGACCCAAGTATTTTAATGATTTTTTGTCGTTCTTGTGAAGATAGTTGAGTTTTACCTTTTTTTATTTCTTTGATTGCTTGTAATTTATGAGACTCCTTTTGAGCATCTTTTATACTCTTTATAGCACCCGCAACGGAGCCCACGGCAGAAGCAGTTGAACCAATTAGGTCTTTATGTTTAAGGATGGTTGAACCAATACCCATTAGAGTATCAATTATCCCATCTCCTTTATTTCGAAATTGATGACCTACACCTCGTTGTCTCTTAGGTTTATAGTATCCTTTACCCACATACCTTGTATAGTATGGTGAAAGGTACATGCCCTCCCCTGTAATTATTTTATATTTTCCCAACTCATGTTTTCTCACAATAACCATTATTTATTTATTGAAAAACTTCACGTAGGTGAATTCTGATGGATATAATTTCATCATTAAAGGATATCATGCGATTATCTTGGTCGGTTATCCTAAAATTTACTCTGTATATGGTTTTTCCTGACACAGGTAAATAGACAAGATTTTTTGGTTCCATATTAAATTTATAACCAAACGGGGTTGAGTATGCACTGAATGAAAATATTGTATTTGTTCTTATTCCATCGTTATAAGCACCATCAATCAAATCACAATGAATTAATACTGAATTTATACCGGAGGATATTTGGATAACATTATCACTGTAAAACGTCCCGTTATTTTCAATCTTTTTTGAAGAGAAACCCAATAGCTCTCTAAACGAATTTTCAATCGTGAAATCAACTTTATAATTATTTTTAAGTTTAATAGTTGATTTTGAAGTGTGTTTTTGAATATCTATTATAATATTTTTTGGTTCATCACCTTTTTCTTTCATAAGGCGAGAGACTTCTGAAGATATTTGAGAAATCTCGTAAGCTCCAGGTGAAACGGTTATAGTTTTATATCCACTTCCTGGATTATAACTAAACTTGTTGTTTTTCTCTGTGATATTAAAAAGGGTATTGTAAGTTTCCATTGACAACAAAGATGCCTCATATGAGGTAAGGGGGTCAAGTTGTAGTGGGTAAGGGAATGAAGCTGTGTAATCGCTCGTTGTGAAATTAAAACTAAGAATTGTGCTTCTCATCTTATTTAATATCTAATAAAATATCTTTGTATTGACATTTATTAATTATTTTCATGTTCATCAACTGATCTAAAATGGCTGAGGATTCATTAAAACAATTGTTGTTTCCAGCCTTCTTACTACCTAACAACAATAATAGCCTATTAACTAATTGTGATGGGTCATTTGGAAGAAAACTAACACCCGAACCAAGCTTACTTAAAGCATCAATAATATGTTTCTCCTTCTCATTCTTCTTACTTTTACCAGCAACAGAAACTCCATAATCAAGTGCATTTAGCAACTCAATATATACCCTATCTTCCTCTCTTTCCATATCAAGTGGTTCCTCAAAATATTTTGAACCGCTGAATCCGGGGTTTGTTAGAAGAAACATTAATCTTGGAGTTAATTTAACATTTGGTTGAGTAGAACTCAAGAACATCAATTCATCATTAAATATCAATACCTTTTCTTCCACAAGATGAAACACTGCTGGTTCTTCTGTTGGAATGAGACCTGCTCTGGTTTTTGAACCCGCCAAATATTCATTGTTTTGAAGAGCTTCCACAACATAATTAGGGGGTTGATTTACCTCCTCAAGTTTCCGAAATAATCCCTCGTCATCATATTCTAATTCACCAAGTTCTTGTTTTGTTATCTGACTAAAATCTTTGAGCATTTGAAGTTTTTTCGGAGTAAATTATACCATGGGAACTGTAGGGTGTTGAGTTTTTAAAAGCGGTTTAAAAAATTTCTCTTGTTTTCTTTCAAAGGCTTCTTCACCAGTTAGTTTCTGTCTCCGTTTCTTCTTTATCTCTTCCTGTTGCTTTACAACTTTTGAAACCAACTCTTGATGTTCTTTAAACTTTCTTGCTCTTTCTTCGGTATTCATTTTCTGTATTTATTTATTGAAAAATATCATTTAATGAATTGTAAAGGTCAATGGGAAAATTTTCCTTTTCTTTGTCATTATAGTAAATGTGTTGAAATAAATCCTTTTCTTTAAATATTTCATCAAATTCTTTATTGGTATTAATACGAGTTGTTATTTCTTCTTCACTAATACTTGTATCTCTGCTTTTCATACGTTTGCGTTGAGTCTCCTCATCGATATCAAAACCGAATGATAAAATCTTAACTCCATCACCACACAATTGTTTAATAATTTGTCTCATTCCTTCAGGATTAGTTTCTAAAATCCCAAGACCATTAGATTTTACTTTATTTAACTCACTCTTACAATGTGAATATTTTGTAGAACCAAGAGAGACCTCCTCAAATATTTGACCTTCGTTCCTCAATCGCATATGTTCCTCCATTGAAATGTAGTAATAATCTTTCCCTTCTACTTCTCCTGGTCGCTTTGCTCTGGTTGTAGTACTCACAAAACGAATCATAGGGTGTTTTTAAAAAAAACTTACAATCTTTTCATTTTTACTATTCAAGAGTTTAGATTTATGAAAGTTCTTTCCAGAAGCAGATTTACCCACAAGGTTAATAATAATTGTTGTCATTTATATATGTAATTATGTTTAAAATAAAAATACATCCTTTAATATCTCATCTTGTTTCACAACAATATATTTATATTTTCCAATCGTGTGTTTCATATAATTTCAAATTCTTTTTTACTACATAACGTAGAGCAATTATCTCTCCAAAAATTATTTACATCTATTGAATTTAACTTAAATAAAATAAAAGTATTAGCATTGTTTCTTATTGAGCGTCGAGGGAGTTGAAAATATGACTGACTAAGATAAATACAATTACAAGAAGAATGTCTCCCTCTTGTATAGTAGCTATCCATTACTGTTTGGTTTCTCTCATTAACACAATCATCAAAGATGACGAGGTTCTTTTTTGATTTATCTAAATCTTGAGGTGAAGGTATATCATCCGTATTATCACTGAGAATACAAGTTATGGGTTTTGGTTTAGGTTTCTGTGTATCACAAAATAGTTGTATTATATCCTCAATGTTATAATCATTTAGTTTGTTTTGAAGTTTAAATAAACCGATAATGTCTTCCTTTTTAAGACCTGCATTAAAACCCTGTGAGAGTAGTTGATACTCGGGTTGAAAACTTGACTTCGTAAAAATTATTAAATTATCATAATCTAAAAAGTTGGGGGTAAGGAGCATCTTTAAAAGCAAACAGGTTTTTCCACATCCGCTTGAACCAACTATTAGACATCTCAATGAATTTGGAATGTTTTTATGGTTATTAAATTTTATCTTATTTTCCCAAACGGGTAAAAAATCATTCATTTATATATTTGGAAAACAAGTCATCCAAGTTTTTTTGAGCTATTTTAGAAACTCTATATTTTATCCTGAGTTCGGGTTTAATTTCAAAATAATTCATTATTTTATTTATGTAGTATCTTGTATTAACATTTCCATTAAAATTATTTTGAATAATAAATATCATTAAACCCTTATACATTTCCTCAATACAAAGTGTCTCTTTCCTTGTAAGAAATGGTGTATTATCACCATAATGCTTAACATTCATCTCTCTTATTAATCTTGTAAAGTAATTCATTTTTGGTTCTAATTTAAAAGAGTTATATGTTTTTTTATATTTCTTATTATCATTAATTAGAACTAGGGCGTGCCCACACGTACGGGCACGCCCGTACGTGCTTGCCCGTACGTGCGTGCAAAAAAACATGCGTGCAAACAACAACAAAAAACTTTGAAACCACGTGGCAGTAACGACCACAGAACCCCCCCCCCCCCCTCTATTTACATGAAATGGTTTGGTCCATTCGCAACGACCACAGAACCCCCCCCCCCCCCCCCTCTATTTACATGAAATGGTTTGGTCCATTCGCAAAGCCAAAGCGAACGGCTTGCGAGTACGGTGACCATACCTTGGGAACCACTTGTCCGATTAATTTCAAACCTTGAAAAGGCACATCCTCGGGTCCCCAGCAATATACCTGGCAAGTTTCAAGTATATCGGACCGGTAGTTGTCGAGAAACAGCGGTCGCATACATACATACATACATACAGACAGACAGACACACACACACACAGAGATTACTGGAATTATAGATAGATATAATCACAGAATAAACATTGTTTATATGAATCCTCATCATTAAGCCCCACTCTATCACAAGCCGGACAATTCTCTAATTTATCATATGGAGAGTCTGGAAATTCTAAATATCCTTCAGAACTTATCATATTTATGTGGTAAATTTTTACTTAAACTAAATGCAAGTTTATTCATTAATAAATACAATGTTTCAAAGCACAAAAGACAAATTTCAATCAATCTCTACTTCGGTGGAAGATATAGAAAAATATGTCAAAGATGTTAAATTGAACAAAGATAAATATGGAAATTTTTGGGTAAAACCAGTTATGGAAAATAACATGAGCCCCTCTATTTCATTTAAAGGAAGAGCTCTAACTATACCTGGAAAGACATCCATTAAAGTAAATCTAACAAAAGTTTCTCCTCTACTCCTGGCAATTTATTCAAAGCTTGAAAAAGTGATTGACCACGGTACTTTGAAAAAGAATGATAAGACCATCAACAATACTCGTGGAGAAATTTGTATTTACTTTAATAATCCAAAGGGTGTAGATCTAAGTAAAATGAATGATGTTAATATTTCTGGTGAAATGTCATTTCGTTCTATGATAGTTAGAGATTATTTAAAGATAACTTTTGATATTAAAAATGTAGAGATTGAATCCGTTAATGAAAGAAAGTATATTGGTATAGATGGAAAGGTTTTTTCTGCTAATTAAATATGAGTCATTACAGCAGTGAAGATTTTACTATTTCATTGAACTCGGACGATAGTGATGATAGTATTTCATTGAACTCGGACGATGGTGATGATAGTATTTCATTGAACACAGATGATAGTTATGATACTAATAGTTTGTGCTCAAATGATAGTTATGAGAGTAGCTTTATTGATGACTCTGAGTATGATTCTGAGTATTCATGTGATAGTTATGACTTAGATGATTCTGAGTGAAAAAGTGTTTTAGTTTAAGCACAGCGATATATATTGTTACAGACGCGGTTTTAGATGTTAGTTTACCGAGCGGTTTGGTATCACCGCGTCCGCACAGTTACTCCCCGATTAGAACCCTATCCCGCCTGATTCCACTCAAACGTTGGCCGAATCGCGCTACGCTAAATCAATGAAGGAAAGGACACAACGGCTGGGATAAATGCTACGACACAAGGGGTACAGTTCTCAAGACCTCCGGAGGAGGATATAATATTGGTGATGCAGAAACGGGTAGATTACACGGCAAGAGGTAAAGCACAGAAAAGATGGGCACTTAGACACAGTCTTATCTATCCCCGACAGACCACAGACAAACGGGACAAGACTGACTTACACGGGGATTGATGGCTGGGAAGGACAGGCAGTCGATAGCTCAAGGTGCACCTTGGCTCAGGGGCAGAATCCACACGGTCCGGTCCAGAGATGCGGGGAGGTATTGTCGCGCTCGGAGGTGGCGTCCTTTTCTCTCCAAGCTGAGGCGCATCTGACGTCACCTCCCTCTTCCTGCGCATGTCCAGCGGGGAGTGACACGCCCTCGGCTCGTTAGCTCCGCCCCAGATGGAATCGGTCCGCCGCTTCCATTGGGTGCGGGGGTTACCGGGCTCCGCCCTTGACGAGGAGCTGACAGCGAGCCCCTGCGTGGTAATCCCGTCGGAGCACATGTTCAATGGCGGCTAACCAAGCCGGAGTGAGGACGCACACTCCCCGCGCCGCCGCCGCTGTTGTTGTTGTTGTTGTTGTTGTACCATGAGGAAGAGCTGCGGGGAGGTATTGGGAGGTCCTAAACTTTCTAACGGTGCCATACAATCACATTCTGGTGCAACGAAGAGTCAGAATTAATGGAAACGAGTCCTTAACTGACATAGACTAAGAATAACTAGCAAGATGTCCTATAGTTGTCTACGTGAGATGCGGTGAACCTGGGTGCGACATTTAATGGGGGAAATAGGGGAAGGTCGGATCTACAGAGTGTTGTTTACAGAAAATGGGACTAGGGAATGGGGGATTGGGGATAGTTGGGAAGTATTGGGGAAATAGGGGAATATTTACAAGCGGATATGGATGGAGGCCAAATCCCATATCCGCAACAATATAAAACGGAGCTGTAAAGCTCAAAAGTGTTTTATTTTAAGCACAGTGATATATATAAAACACGTTTTCTCACGCTATAAATATGGTTTATTGTGATACTTGCGAGAAGGAAGTAAAATATTATAAACAACATATTCTCACCGCAAAACATACATACAACATTCTTAACAAACTTTCCCCTCTTCCACCTAAAACAAAACATTGTAAGGTCTGTAAAACAACCATCCTCAAGAAGGGGTTTAAAGCCCATCTTAAAACTAACAAACACTTGTCAAAATTGTTTAATATTAAAAACTCTGATGGTGCATTCAAAGGACATATTAAAATAAGAGTCTTTAACTTCAAACCTCCTGAACCAGAGTCTATAGTTGATGCTGTAGAAATAGTTAAACCTGCTGTTCAAACGTTGATTGAAAAAACACTAAAATAAATGAAACCACTTAAATTTTATATGGGAGTAAAATTAGAAATGACAAAGGACGAAGGAGTTATAGATACACCATACATGAGAACTGAGCCACACTTTATATCTTCATATCAAGATTTTAAAACATCAGGAGTCTATGATGAACTTATTAAACAAGAGCAAGATGTGGTTAATTCAATCGTAGGAAGTGGATTCAATATAGGAAAAATTATTTACATAGACATTCATATTCTTAAATCAGATCCTCTAAAAGCTTCTTCTTACATTGATTTACCCAGTGTTATCAAAAATAGAAAAGCAGTTATCAATATCAAAAATAAAGACAATAAATGTTTTCTCTGGTCTATTCTAGCACACTTACATCCTCCACATTTTCATGATGAAAGAGTATCTCATTATAAAAAATATGAGAATACATTAAATACGAAAGATCTAAAGTTTCCGATGACTTTAAATGATATTCCTAAATTTGAAAAGTTGAATAATTTATCAGTTAATGTTTATGGTCTAACAGAAACAAACAACATTCAGGTTTTAAAGCTTTCTGACAATTGTAAACAAACTCATATTAATCTTCTATATTTTAATTCAGACGAAAATTCACATTATACATACATCAAAGATATTACAAAATTAATAAAACCACAAGTATGTAAAAGAACAAAATAAAATATATATTTGTATGCGTTGTCTTAACTTCTTCCATACACAAGAAAGATTAGATAAACATTCAAATTATTGTGGTGAACATAAATCAACGGTAATCAACATGCCTAAAAAAGACTCAAAGATCACATTCAAAGATGAAAAGAAAACAATAAAACATCCATTTGTTATATATGCTGATTTTGAAAGTATTTTAGAAAAAATTGATACTGCTTCTCCAGATCCAAAAGAATCATACACAAATAAATATCAAAAACATACTCCTTGTGGTTTTTGTTATTATATCAAATCATCCGTTGGTGATAAATATAACAAGTTAGAGATGTATAGAGGCTCAAATACCCCAGAGGAGTTTGTGAAACGACTAGAAAAAGACTGTGTTCGATTAACCAAGATAATGAGAGAAACCAATAAACCAATGTCCTTAACAAGTAAAGAAAAAAGGGAATTTATAAAAAACAATGTCTGTCATATTTGTGAGGAGAAAATTGGTAAAGGTCGAAAGGTTAGAGACCATTGTCATCTCACTGGTAAATATAGAGGTCCGGCTCATCAAAGTTGTAATATTAATTATCAACTCCCCTCTTTCATTCCTGTCTTTCTTCATAACAACGCTCATTATGATACACATCTATTTATCAAGGAACTCTCAAAGACTTCTGGAAGTATCTCAGCAATTCCAAACACGGATCAGAAATACATTTCATTCACAAAAACAATTCACACATCTCCTATTACTCATATCAGATTTCTTGATACATTTAAATTCATGGCAAGTCCATTGGCTAACTTGGTTCAAAATCTAAAAGTTTCCATGTCTTTCAGAGTATTTTTTAGATAAAGATTTTCTAACACAAAAGGGAATTTACCCCTATGACTATATGGACTCATTTGAGAGATTCAATGAAACACAACTTCCTTTAAAAGAAAATTTCTATAACAAATTAAATAATAGTCATATATCTGATAAAGATTATGTACACGCACAAAATGTTTGGGAAAAATATAACATTAAGAATCTTGGTGAGTATCACGATTTGTACCTCAAAACTGATGTGCTTTTGTTGGCTGATGTGTTTGAGGCTTTCAGAACAATCTGTCATTCTGGATATGGATTGGATCCTGCTCACTATTACACTGCTCCTGGATTGGCTTGGAGCACGATGTTAAAAATGACAAAACAAGCTTTGGATTTGATAACCGATGTTGATATGCTTTTGATGATTGAAAAGGCAAAGAGAGGAGGAATTTCACAAGTCTGTTCAAAGAGATATGCTAAAGCAAATAACAAGTACATTCCAAATTATGATCCATCGGTAGAGAGCTCCTACTTGATGTATTATGATGCGAACAACCTGTATGGCTGGGCAATGTCTCAGGCTCTTCCTTATGGAAAACTTAGATGGGTAAAGGAAAAAGATTACAAAAAGGTTTTACAAGATGTATGTATCTCTACACAAAAAGAATTGGATGATTCAAAGGTTGGTTATTATTTTGAGGTCGATTTGAAATATCCAGAGGAACTTCATAACCTACACAAAGATCTCCCATTTGCTTGTGAAAAGGAAAGTCCAAAGAAGGAGTGGTTAAGTGATTATCAACAATCATTTAATATAGGTGAATCAACAGAAAAATTACTTACTACATTATATAACAAGAAAAATTATGTTCTACACCAAAGAAATTTGCGACAATATTTATCAAAAGGTCTAAGAGTAGAGAAGATCCTTAGGGTTCTAAAGTTCAATCAAAGTCATTGGTTGAAGGGGTACATTGATTTTAATACACAAAGAAGAACAGAGTCAAAAACAGATTTTGAGAAAGACTTTTATAAATTG
This sequence comes from Myxine glutinosa, assembly GCF_964187855.1. Classification (NCBI taxonomy): domain Eukaryota; kingdom Metazoa; phylum Chordata; class Myxini; order Myxiniformes; family Myxinidae; genus Myxine; species Myxine glutinosa. Next base: position 165,833,431 of record NC_136267.1, on the reverse strand, counting down.
ATGAATAATGCGGTCTTTGGTAAGACTATGGAGAATGTGAGGAAAAGACAAAATATCAGACTATCAACATCTTGGGAACAAGCATCAAAATTAATTAATAGACTGAGTTTTACTAGAGCTGAGGTCTTTACTGAGAACTTTTGTGCGATCCATTTGATTAAAGAGAGTATTGAAATGAACAAACCTATTTATATTGGAACATCAATTCTTGATTTATCAAAGTCATTAATGTATGATTACTTTTATAATAACTTGAGGAAGAAATATCAAAATGATGTTAATCTACTTTATATGGATACAGATAGTTTTATTTTGCAAATTAATACTGATGATGTTTATTCAGACATGAAAAAGGACATTAATATCTATGACACTAGTAATTACAGTCCAGAGAGTGAGTTGTTCTCTTCTAAAAATAAAAAGGTGATTGGAAAGTTTAAGGATGAATTAGGAGGAAATGTTATGAGTGAATTTGTGGGATTGAGGTCCAAGGCTTATGCTTATAAATACATTGTGAATAACGTTGAAAAAACTGATAAGAAGTTAAAAGGCATAAAGAAAAATGTCATTAAAGAAACAATAAACTTTAAGGATTATTATAACTGTTTAACAACAAAGAAAGAAGAGTTTAGAAAGATTAATGGAATAAGAAGTTATAAACATAAATTATATTCAGAAGAGATGAATAAGAAAGCATTGGGGGCTTTTGATGATAAGAGGTTTATTTTAGAAAATGGAATTGATAGTCTCCCTTATGGTTATATAAGTATATAAGTGATAAGTTAAAAAGGGGGTTAGGGATTTTAACGGGCTACCGCCGCCTTTTTACAATTATATAAATGATAGAACCAAGTACCAACCAGACTAAAGAGTGGAGGTGTAATCAACCTTGGTATATAAATGGTAAACATAACGAATGTGAAAAAGATCAAATAGGTATAATTGAAAAGACAACTGGTAAAACAATTTACAAAACAAATAAGAGAATTAATTTAAATACCGGTGAATTGGGTAAAAAAGATGGAAATATTTTTGAGTGGACGGAAAACTTTGATGGTTGTCAGGAAAATATATACTTTAATTAAAAAATGGTATGTGGCACTGGAGGCGCTCAAACAAGAACATTGAGGGAGGTTTACCATTTTATCTTAGCTCAGTTAAAATATATTGAGAAAGAACCAAACTCCAACATCTTTTTTGTTAATATATTAGACGGTGAGGAGAGTTGTAGGAGAATTAAATTATTTCCCACACATAAACAAATATTTGTAGGGTCGTTGTTTGAGTGGGTCAAAGATGATTCACCAGATGATATTAAGAGTAAACGGTTAAAAGGTCCATAAGGTCAGAAGGGTCACAGGTTCACACAGAAGGGTCATTGTTTAAGTGGTCTAATGAATAAGGATAACATGTCAAAAGGTTAGAAGGTTCGTAAAGAACAGGGTGAGAGAAATAGAGGTGTTTAGGGGCAATGAGGGAGGGGCAAAATTAACATGTAAGTCAATGGGAAAAATGAGAGTGTCCCAGAAGCAACATATATACACTACTGCCCTGTGACGCAGTGCTGCAGCCGCACCCTCTGAGCCCTGATTGGCGGCTCGCGGTTACCGTCAGCTTCTTCGCCGCCCTCATTCGATCCCGACCCGACCCTCCTAGGCCTGCCTCGTGTTTATTCGCACCAAAAAGCCAAAGACAGCACAAAGAGGCGCAAGAGGAATAAGGCAATGGAGGCGGGATAAGGCAATGGAGGTATGAGAGGACCTACTCTCATTATTCTACTCAACGCAAAACTAACACAGGAAAAGGACTAGGCTCACAAATACTAAGAGATAACTGCACTATCGCGAGGCTACATGTTGTTTGTGTGACTAACTATGAAGGGGAAATTTAACCTTTATTGTACAAAACTCAAAACCGCAACAGTATTTATCGGAGAAATTTTGTTCTCAACTGATGATCAAAGCATTACACCATAATTCCTGAAATAAACAGACCAAAATAAACAAGAGGGAGAATTGTTTTGCAATACATGTCCCCTACTGGTCCCAATATTTTGCATAGTAAAGCCATAACAAATTGTAAAAATGGATGAAACACCCTGAAACTCCAAATTGTTCTGTAACTGATCATAATAAAGCCATCTACCAAGTTTCAGTTGAACATGTTAAAAGGTAAGGGTGAAAAGTTGGTAATAATGGTATAAAGGTAAAAGGAAAAACTAGAGCTTTCAGGGAAGCAGAGCTCAACTGAACTGACTGGACAACTTTAAAGTAGGTCAGTTGTCTGTACGAGATTTGACTTAAATGAAAAGCCAACAAACTTGTGTAATAATTTTAAGGTCCTTGTATCCTTGTGTGGTAAGAATCACACACCAAGTTTGATCAAAATCCATAAATATTTGTGGACGTTAAAGTCTTAACGTCGTTTCGGAGCTGAAAACAATATGGCGGCCTATGGTGGCCATTTTGTGACGGATCGGGTTGGAATGCTACAGCAACCTACCTTGTGTGCTAAGGGTTAAACATTCTAAGTTTGATCAAAATCTGTTAATATTTGTGGACACTAGAGTGTTAACGTCGTTTTCATGACTAAAAACAAAATGGTCGCTTAAGTCCTCCATTTTTCAACGGATCAGGCTGAAATGTAATACTAACCTGGTCCTTGGGGTAAGGATGCTGCATGTCAAGTTTGATCAGAATCGGTTGATATTTGTGGACGCTGGAGTGTTAACGTCGAAACGTTAATGGACGACAGACAACAGACGACAGACAGACGACAGACGCCGGAGGGTTCAGTATGTGATGAACTCAACTGGACGGTTGTCCAGTTGAGTGAATAAAAGAGCGAGTGAGACATGGGTAATGCACGTAGAGCAGCAACGAAGGCTGGAAAGGGTGGAAATGCGAATGGTTCGGTAGATGTGTGGAGTATCGTTGAGAGAGAGGAAGACAAATGATGAATTGCGAAAGATGATGGGAATAGAGCCTGTGATGGATGCTGTGAAGAGAAACAGGTTGAGATGGTTTGGTCATGTGTTGAGGAAGGATGAAAGTGACTGGTTGAGAAGAGTGATGGAAATAAATGTAGAAGGAAGTAGAGGACGGGGAAGACCAAGAAAGACTTGGCTGAAGGTGGTGGATGAAGAAATGCGGGCAAGGGGGTTAATAAGGGGAGATGTAGAAAATAGGGCAAAATGGAGAAGATTGTCATGGGGCCCGCAAGGCTAACCCCCGCTCTAGCAGGGAAAATGGCCTTAAAATGCCTAGGTTGTTGTTGTTGTTGTAAGGGTGAAAAGTCTGGAAAACCACAGGAGGAACTGACAGATTGACGGACGGCCAGACAGACGGAGAGCAAACATATAAAAGTCCCCTTCAGTGAAACTGGTAGGGGACGAATAAATGACTAACTAGATGGTATTCATAGAATACTTAACCTGTGCAGTCAACTTGTTGCGAGCCAACTCTTCTGTTTTTGAACAATAATTTTTCTTTGATCCAATATGGCTGCCAGACCACGTGAGCGATGATATCATAAATATATATTCTGTGATTTAATTGTTGCATAGATCACGCTCAATACATTTCAAACAGATCAGACTAAGCATTGTCCTTGTCCAATTATGACGTCATAATTATGGCACCAATGACGTCATCGTTAACAACACCTATTCCCCATCTGGAGTTCTTTACAATGAGCCATGTTTCAATTTTTTCCATGCAGCGGTTTTGGAGATATAGAGGTGCAACATTTTTCTGTTTTTCCAAGATGGCGCCTGTACCACATGACCTATGACGCCATGATTATAATTAAAAAATATTCTACAGGAGGCGGCGCTCCTGTGGTGAAAATTTCGTGCTCATCAGACCAACAGTTGCTGAGAAAAAATTCACAATGATCGGATAAGTGTTGTACTTGTCGAATTATGACGTCATAACGAAGGCACCAATGACATCATCATTAGCATATCTTATTCCCCATGGGGTGTACTTCACAATGAGCCATCTTTCAATTTTTTTCCATTAAGCGGTTTGGAAGATAGAGGTGTCACGTTTTCCCAAGATAGTGCCCGTAACACGTGACCTACGACGTCATAATTATCAGCCAAAAAATATACAGGCAGAGGCGCTCCTACGGTAAAATTTCATCTCAATCGGACCAACTGTTGCCGAGAAAATGAATTTTAGAAATGCAGACACACACACTGCACACGTACGCAACCGAATGCCTAACCCTGCTTTTCGCTTCGCAAGCACATGGTGACAATGATATAGGTTAATTTGCCTCTAAACAGAACACACTCAAAGTCAGAGTGCCTTTCATGTCAAGGTTAATGCGAGAAAAGTGTTTTATTTCCATCCCAAAATAGAATACACTTCCAGATAAATGAGAAGCAGGAGAGCCAAGGTAAGGCTTTGCCCAAATGCATTTATTGAACCAGATTTTCCTTTCTAAAAGTCATGATGAATAGATCTGTGTTCTATCAGGGTATGAGAGTTGCTGTGTGAAAAGTTTTTCAGTTTGACAATCAGAGGAGTTTGTATGAGGGGATGGCAAAGTGTGCTTAAGGGGGTTCTTCTTCTTTTGTATACAGCACAAGGCTGAGGTTAATCATCATTGGCTGAGGGCACAGCAGTGTAGCTGATGCAATGCCCTCTACTGGTTAGGTTCATGGTTCCGGCGATAGCTCGCCCACTCTTCACAAAGAAGACCGTGGGATCTTTAACATACACCAACTAATAATGACAGACGAAATGCCCAGTTTAATGTCCATGTGAGGGATGACATCTGATGAATCACCCTGCCTGTTAAACACCTGGATAACAGTTTATAGCTGTGATGACATTCAAACCCAGGCTAGACAGCCTAGAGCGAGCGTGCGTACCTTGAGGGCATCCTGCCAGCCTGGGGATGTTGGGGGGGGGGGGGAGCAGGGTGGTGGGTGTGAAACACTGAATACAGTCTTTTCAGCTTTCAAAGTGAATTTATCATTACAACTAAAATACAAACAAGTTAAAAAATTATGATATCAAAACCAAGAAACTTCCAAACAGCTTGCTAAACCACCAAGATTTGGTGGACATCTCTCTTCCCATTCTCAGAGAGCCTCCTCAGAGTCGACGAGTCTGGCATTTCACTCAGGCCGACTGGCATGGTCTTCAAGCAGCCATCAATCATCTGGACTGGTCTCCCATCTCCACTGCCTCTGACATCAACTCTTCCTGGGAATTCTTCCAAAGTAAACTGCTCTCTCTCTCTCTCTCATGCACACATTTATCCCATCTCGTCTTCAGTTGTCATACCCTTCCTCCCATCCATGGTACACTGGATCTTGTGGTGAGGCAGTTGCCATGAAGCAACTTGCCTTCACCTCATGGAAGGCTAGTCCAACTGAAGGCAATCTCAGTTCCTTTCACAAAGCTCGGAACAAGTGAGTGTCTACCCTCAGGAGAGCCAGGAAACAATATCTTTCTACTCTCAAGACTGAACTCGAAAACCTGTCTCCCTCCTCCAAATCCTGGGGGTGACTGGTCAAATCTGTTTCTGGTGTTTGTTCCCCCTCCATTCCCTCTCTTACCTCAAATGGCTACACAGCTGACACCGCACATCAAAAAGCCAAATGCCTCAACTGTGTTTGCCTCAAAATATTGTGTCCCAAACCCATCTCTCTGTACCCAGTACCCACCTTACCCAGTCGAACCCAGCTGCTCCTGGAATCTATGTCCTTCTCTCCTGACAAGGTGGAGAAGTTTCTGTCAAACCTCGACTCTGATTCTGCAACTGGACCAGATGGCATCAGCCCATGGGCCCTAAATCCTGCTCTGCCACTCTATCTCACCCTCTGTCTGTTCTCTTCACCCTCTCTTTTGCTCAAGGTAATCTGCCATCTGCTTGGAAATCAGCCAACATTACCACTTTACACAAAAAAGGTGCAAAAACTGATCCTTGCAACTATAGACCAATCAGCCTTCTCCAAATTATCAGCAAGGCCATGGAATCAATAATCGCTTTGGATATCAAATCCTTCCTCTTCTCCAATGCCTTGATCTCGGATCATCAATTTGGATTCAGACCAGGTCATTCTACTCTGGACATGCTGCTTCTGCTGTCTCAACAATTGATGGAGTTCCTCAATACCAAACAGGAAATCAGAACAGTCTTCCTTGACATATCACGTGCCTTCGATACGGTCTGGCACCCCGCCCTGCTCACCAAATTCTCCACGTATGGTATCCATGGAAACCTCCACGCCTGGCTTGCGGACTTCCTCTCTGGTCGTAGTCAACGTGTGGCCCTGAATGGATTTCTCTCATCTCCCCTTCCCGTTCAGGCTGGAGTTCCCCAAGGCAGTGTGCTGGGCCCTGTGCTTTTTCTGGTCTTTATCAATGATCTCTCCGACTCTCTGGAAAATCCTCTCTATCTCTTTGCTGACGACTCTACTCTCTGTCGCTCCATTCCTCATCCCTCAGATCGGCAGTCTGCAGCCTCCTCACTCTCTGCAGACCTGGACAAAATCACAAACTGGTCAAACAAGTGGAACATGTCTTTCAATCCTGACAAATCTCACACTCTCTTTGTCTCTCCGAAAAGACCACTGGACAACCCTCACATCTACTTTCTGAACAATCCTCTTGAAGAAGTTCTGTCACTCAAGCTTTTGGGTCTCACTATCTGCCATGATCTTTTCTGGGAAAACCACATTTCCAAGCTGGCTTCCAAAGCAAGTCGCAGACTGGGCATTCTCTATCGTGCGAAGTCCTAACTTGGCACACCTGAGCTCCTCACCACATACAAGGCTTTCATCCACAGCTCAATGGAATCATACTCTACCCTCTGGGCTGGTGCTCTTGCCTCACACCTAGATCGGCTTCACGCGGTTTGAACCAAAGCATTCAGAATCATTGGAATCTCCTGCGATCAAGCCGATTCTGAGGGCCTTTCTCTCTGTCACCGCAGGCAGGTAGGTGGTCTTTCTGTCTTCTACCAACTCCTCTCTGGCCTTGCTCCCCCTGCTCTGTCCCCCAAATATTCCTGCAAGACGCACAGGTTCTGCCAGCAACCATCTTCTGGTGAAACTACCAAAATCAAGATTCTCTGCTCACATTCACTCTTTCATTCCTCCTTTCTCCCGCCTCTGGAACAAACTCCCACACTCTCTTCAATGCCTCCCCTCCCTCCAGGTCTTTAAAACAGCTGTTCACCACCATCTTTTGTCTTCCCCCATCCAAAACCTTGATCTTCTCTACCCCCTTAAAACACCCCAAATCTGCCTCTTTCAATCCCCAACTTCTTTTCCCGAAATTCCTAGCAGTGTACATTTGTTTTATACCATGTACCCCCCCCCCCACCTCCTCCCCAGCCCTCCCCCTTCCACAGATCTACCGACGTCCTTGTTCTCTACTGTTGTTGTGCTTGTGTGCTTCTCTCTCCCTCCCCCTCCGGTCTCCCGCTCCCTTCATTGTATGTTATATGTGTCTGTGCATGTTGTCATGTTCAATGTGTTAGCTCTTCCACGAGCCACGATTCTGTGTAAATAAGTAAAAATAAAAAAAGATGTGACCATTTTATGACACATTAAAGCAGGAGGGGAGACAAAAGCTTTCAACTTTTCAAAAAATTTGACCAGAAAAACGTTATTCTGATGGCACAAGGACCCGAGCCATTCCTCCCAACAGTGAGGAAAAAGTGTGACAATGGCAGGAAATTACACAGTAAAAGACACCTTTCTTTTCCAAGCCTCACTGGCAAAGGATCCCATGTTAAGAGGGGAACTTTTGGACTACCCCTCATAACAGTCACCCAGATTATATATCCGAAACATCTGTGAAAACTCTCGATATGAAAAAGATACTCGTAGATACCATATGCCAGTGAGGAATAAAGAAGAAGAAAAGAAAAAAACCAGTACTAAAGTGGACCTACAAAATAAGATTCCATTGCACTGTTTTTGTATGACCCAATAAACAAATGTGTTACAAGGTGCTTCTTTGCAGTGGAGGAATCCTTACCTTTCCAATTTTGATTTTTGTACACATTTGAGCAAAACAACAACACAACAACATGCATTTTAAAAGGCCATTTTCCCTGCTAGAGCGGGGGTTAGCCTTGCGGTCCCCATGACAATCTTCTCCATTTTGCCCTATTTTCTGCATCTCTCCTTGTTAACCCCCTTGCCCGCATTTCTTCTTCCACCATCTTTAGCCAGTCTTTCTCGGTCTTCCCCATCTTCTACTTCCTTCTACATTCATTTCCATCACTCTTCTCAACCAGTCACTTTCATCCTTCCTCAACACATGACCAAACCATCTCAACCTGTTCCTCTTCACAGCATCAATCACAGGCTCTATTCCCATCATCTTTCGCAATTCATCATTTGTCTTCCTCTCTCTCAACGATACTCCGCACATCCGTCGAACCATTCGCATTTCCACCCTTTCCAACCTTCGTTGCTGCTCTACGTTCATTACCCATGTCTCGCTCCCATAAATCATAACACTTCTCACACATGCAGCATACACCTTTCCCTTCAGCTTCAACGACACTCCCCTCATCATCAGCACGCCACTCAATTCCCGAAACTTCTTCCATGCACATCTCACTCGAGCAACCGTTGCCGAGTCTGATCCACCTTCTCCATTCAGCATGTCTCCGAGGTAGCAAAATGTTTTCACACCTTCCAGCTTCACGCCGTCTCCAAGATCCAACTCAACATTTCCTCCATCTGCAGCTCCCTCTGTGCACACCTTACATTTGAATGTAGCTGCCACACTGGTTAATGACCCTCTCAGACCACTACATTTTTGATGAACCCACTCAGCGCACATTATACACTGAATGGAGTTCACTCCGACACCCTTCCTACACACAGCACAGGGCCACTTCCCAGTTCTTTCCACCTCACCACATGCTTTACCACTTGCCATCACCTTCGTCTTTCCGATATTCACCTTCAGACCTTTTGTCTCCATACATTCCTTCCACGTGTTCATCTTTTCCTTCAGTCCATCCATACTTTCCGCAATCAACACCAGATCATCTGCATACAACAACTCCCACGGTAAACACTCCTTTACGTTCTGAGCCAGCACCTCCACCTCCATCACAGCTACAAATAGTAGTGGACTTAGTACCGACCCCTGATGCACTCCCACCTTCACCTCAAACTCACCACTGTTCCCGTCCTACGTCCTTACAGCTGTGCGCACTCTTTTGTACATTGCCATCACTACTCTGATCAACCATTCCTCCATTCCTAACTTCCTCAATGCCCATGTCAATACTTTGCGTGGAACCCGATCGAATGCTTTCTCCAGATCAACAAACCCAAGAAACAACTTCTTCCTCTTCTCCATGTACTTCTCCTGCAACTGCCTCACAATGAAAAGCGTGTCTGTCGTTCCTCTTCCTGGCATGAATCCAAACTGCATTTCGTCGATCTTCACTTTCTTCCTTATCCTCCTCTCCAACACCCTTTCCAATACCTTCATTCCATGCTCCAATAACTTTATCGCTCGGTACGAGCCACACTCCAGAGGGTCACCTTTCCCCTTGTATAGAGGGACGAGGGTACTCAGTTCCCAATCCACTGGATTGCGGCCTTCTTTCACCACCAGATTACAGATCTCTGTCATTCTCTTCACACCCTAACTTCCTGCTGCCTTCAACATATCTCCCACAACTCCCGTCGGCCCTCCCGCTTTTCTACCCTTCATTGCTTTTATCGCTTCCTCAACTTCCTTCTCGGTTATCTTCTCTGCCGGTCCTAAAACTGGGTTACTCTCTATGTTGCCGTCCCATTCATTCTCTGCATTCACAGTATTTCCATATATCTCTTCCATCTTCCTTTAATTCCATCTGGGTCCACAACAATTTGTCCCACTTCATCCTTCAAGCAACTCACCCCCATCACATCACACCTCTCTTTCGCTATCTGCTTTGCAATCCTGAATACCGCTCTCTGACCCTCTTCCAAATCCAAGCGTTCTCCGAACATTTTCCTACATGCCTCTTGCGCCTTTGCTACCTCTTTCTTTGCAGCCTTCCTGGCTGCCTTATAACTTTCATGCTCTGCTGTTTCTGCTCCCGTACCCTTCGCCTTCTGCCACTCCTTGAACTTCTTCCTCTTCTCGTCAATCCTCTTTCCAACTTCATCATCCCACCACCATGTTTCCAAGTGCCTCGGTGGTCCTTTTGTCCATCCACATACCTCACCAACGGCTCCCAACAGACTAGCTTTCATTGACATCCAACCACTTTCAAGCTCAACCACATCATCCTCGACCCTACTCAGCCTCTCTTTTAATGCCTCCCTTACTGTCACCTCTTTCAACCTCCACACCTTCATTCTCGGTTGGTACTTCACCCGCAGAGCTCTCCTCGCACCTTTCACCCTTACGTCGCAGACAACCAAGTGGTGCTGTGAAACAGCCTCCTCCCCCCGGGATCACCTTTGTGTCCCGGAGGTGCCCCCTATCTCGCCTACGCACCATCAGGTAGTCAACGGTTGTCGTCGACCCACCTGACGTGTATGTAACAAGCTTATTATCCTCTTTCTGGAACTGAGTATTACAAATCAACAAATCAGCTCCATCAGCAAACTCCAAAATCCTTTCACCTTCTCCATTTCTCACACCATATCCGTAACCCCCATGAACTCCGTCAAAACCATCCATACTCCTTCCCACATGTCCATTTAGGTCTCCTCCTACCACAACAACTTCCTCATCTTTCACGTTTTCCATCAGCTTCTCTATCGCACACCAGAACCTGTCCTTCTCTTCATCGCTTCGACCAACCTGCGGAGCATATCCCGAGATGACGTTCACCAAGAGCTTTCCAATCATCATTTTCACCATCATCAACCTATCACTCACTCTCGTCACACTCACCACACTGTCTACAAACTCCTCAGAAAACAGGACACCAACACCATTCATGCCCTCCAGGCACCCTTGCCACACAAACTTGTATTTCTGTCCCTGCCTACCCTTCACCATTCTCACACCACTTCCCTTCCATCTCGTCTCTTGCACACAACATATGTCCACTCTTCTTCTGACCAATACTTCCACCACTTCTCCTGATCTCCCTGTCATTGTCCCTACATTCCATGTCCCAAACCTCAGAAACCGATCTCCACTTCAGGCTGTACCCTGCCCACATGTAGTTGTAATTGTCATGGTTCTCTTTTTGAGGCAATGTTTTTATGGCCGGATGCCCTTCCTGACGCCAACCCTCTTAGTCGCCTCTTACGACACGCAGGGATACGGCGTATCTATTCTTATCCAGGGTACACACTGGGAGTGTACTTTTGAGCAAAAATGAATCAATATTAGCAGGAGAACACCACCACATGCAAGGCCTCATGGAAAGTTTGTCGGCAGTCAGCTATAACAATTTCCGTACATGTTTCACAGCGGGAATGCATTGTCGTTGACTTTTTGTGGGAAACGCTCACCACGAATGTTTTTCCTGTTGTTCGATTCAAATTGATGTTTGCAGAGCATATGAAAAAACATAGGGGCAATATTTCTATTCTCTGCCCCAATATTTCTATTATTTCTATTCCATTTCAATATTTCTATTCTATTTTTTATTTCAATATTTATTTATATATATTTATTTATTATATTATATATTATATTTTTATATATTATATTTATTTATATATATTTATTTATTTATAATATATTTTCAATATTTTTTTTCAATATTATTTTTATTTTTTATTTTATTTATTATATTTTATATTTTATTGCAATATTTCTATTCTATTTCTATTCTCTGCCCCAGGTGCTCACCAGGTAGAATAAACAGTATACTACACTGACAAATATTTTGGATATTTTAAATTTGGTATTTTTGGTAAATTTGGTAAATTTGGTATTTTAAACCAATTTCAATGGTTGCTCGAAGACAGGGCAGAATGTAGAATCATACTAACATAAATCATAAGACTTTAAAGAAACAAACAAAAAATATTTTGGGGGGCAACCGCCCAACCCCATATATCTCCTCAGACCCAATTTTTCTAATGCCTTGAACAACCATTGGTACATCACAGGTGATGAAGGTTGTGGTGAAGTTTCATCGAAATTGCGTGTGTAGTTTCTGAGAAGAAAGCAAATTTGGGGGGGGGGGGCAACCCTCCTGCTCCCCCCCCCACACCCCCTCACCCCCGTAGACCTCTAAAGGGGCAGATTTTTTTTCATGCCATGAACAAACTTTGGTACAGCATGGGTGGTAAAGGTTGTGGTCAAGTTTCATCGAAATTGTGTGTGTAGTTTCAGAGAAGAAAGCAAATGCCTATTTTGGGGGGTCAAACCTAGACTCACTTTGACCCCCCGTAAACCCCCATAGACTTTTTTTTTTGTTTTGTATACAAGATCGAGGCTCGTGAAAGAGCTAACATTAATCACACAAAAAGACAAACCGACACACAAAACACAAAAAACAAGGGGAGCGGCAGACAAGATGGGGAGAGAGGGGGAAGGACACAAACACAACATTTGAGAGCAGGGACATCGGGAGGACTTGGGGGGAGGTGGGAGAGGAATAAAATATATGAACACTGCAAGGACTCTGGGGTGAATTACCGGGGGTAGAAAAGATCAAGGTTTTCGATGGGGGAAGATAAGAGATGGTGGTGAACAGCTGTTTTAAAGACCTGGAGGGAGGAGTGGGATTTAAGGGAGTGGGGGAGTTTGTTCCAGAGGCGGGAGAAAAGGGGAATGAAAGAGTGAAGGTGAACAGAGAGCCTAGACTTTGGCAGTTTAACCATAAGAGGGTTGCAGGCAGACTTCGATTTTCTTCGTGCCATGAACAAACTTCGGTACATCATGGGTGGAATGTTGTGGTCAGGTTTCATCAAAATAGTGTCTGTAGTTTCAGAGGAAAAAGCAAATTCCTATTTTGGGGGTCAAACCTGGATCCACTTTGACCCCGGTCAACCCCCTTAGACCCTAACTTTTTAAAATGCCGTGAACAAACTTTAGTCACAACACAACATATATCACTTGTGCCAAATTTGGTCACAATCCCTTCAGCGGTTTCAGAGAATAAGTTGCAAGTGCTTATGGACTGACGATGATGTGCCATCGCATTAGCTCCCTAAACTTCGTTCCAGCTGAGCTAACAAGCAATGCTTAATCCCACCAGGGGCCAAACTAAAACAGAGTATCTACACATATTGGTTCACGAGTTATCAAACAGAGTGACCACTATATTCGTCATGGGTGTGTGTCTGTCTGTGTGTGTCTGTCTGTCTGTGTCTGTCTGTCTGCAGCATAACTACCCGATATCATCCGATCTTGATGAAACTTGGGTGGGAGGTTGATATCATGATATAGTTGTGTCCTGCGTAGAGTGGGCGTACTGCACCCATTGTGGGCGGAGCGACGCCAGAAAAATATGTCTTTTTAGGGGGTAATCAAGTTCAAGCTACATCTTCTCCGAGGGAGTTGGTGGAATCTGACAGGGGTTTCAGTATTTAATTAGGCCAATGTCATGTGTCTAGCCCCACGGAGCTCGATTTTTCATTTTCGCCCCAAGGTCAAGGTCACAAGGTCACGAAATTTAGAAAAGTCGATTGTTGATGGTTTTATTACATTGTTCGCTTCCTGATGGGGTGAAATGTCGTACATGATCTTATATTATCACATACATCATGAAATACAAGTTTTCCAACAAATTTCAGAATCTTCGACCTTTGAAGGTCACAAAGGTCGAATTTTCAAAGTTGTCGGAATCAAACCGAATTTTCGGTATTGTGTAGCTAACTAACCTCATAACTGATTATACATTATTTTCTATCTCATTTCAAGGTCAGTAACCTTCGCTTTGACATTTCCAGGCCAGCACCACACACAATTACGTACAGCTGGCTCTTAAAAGCTTGCGCACGCAGCACATTGGGGCCCTTTGTAAATAGGCATGTACGCCGCATGTCGGGGGCCGACACCTGCCACGTGGGCCCCCGACCCCCCAGTCCGGGCCTGTTTCGGTTATAGTCCGGCCTTTGTCATTGAATACCACTCGCTCGTGAACCATCGTCGTCTCCTGACTTGTACAGTTTTATTTTATTTATATACATTATCAAGGCAATGCACACAACAATCATTTAGCTTGTAGACAACCAATGTAATGCAGAGATTTAGCAGGGAACCAACGACTCACCTGGTCCCATAAAGATTTGTCGCATATTCGGCATGTTCCACAAACTCTCCAGCCTTGATCATTTTGTGCATTTCTTCGCAAGTCACAAAATGATAATCTGCAAAGATGAGATCCAAGATTAAAGGTTAGAATCATTAAAACAAAGTAGCTTCATCACTCTGATGGATATTCAGACTTTTACTCAATTGACAGCAAACCAACCTTTGCCATTGACCTCTCCAAGCCTTGGTTTTCTTGTGGTATCTAAAATACGAGAAACAAACTTCAATTTAAAAATGTTTACATCACATGTCTCATTAGTAGAATCATCGTTTTGGCAAGGTTAAAATGCTGTGACCTCAAGTGCTAATCCATATAATGTACAGATTAGGTTTACTTTTCACCATCTCCTCCAAATGCAAAACATTTGTGCATACAGTACTCATTTAGATACTTAATACATTGTAGTAAAAATGTCAACAGCCTATTGAGGTCAAACACAAAAACTGTATGATTACCTTCGCAAAAGCGGAAGGTTATGTTTTGATCGCTGTGTATTTATTTGTATGTCTGTGTGTGTGTGTGTATGTTATTCGCATAACTCAAAAAGTATTCAACCGAATTGCATGAAATTTGGTGGGATGATTGGTTATTATACGGGACACATTTGATTAGATTTTGGGAGCAATCGGGTCAAAGGTCAAGGTCAAGGTCACGAAAAGGTCAAAATCGTATTTTTGTTGTTCTGTTCCCTACACTCCCATGCCAAGTACAGAACAGTAGCTGCGGCGAAGGTATGCGCTCTACCGAGTGCCCGTTCTAGTTAATCTCTTTTTTGCCTCGGTTTTTTTTAAAGAAAGGATTTTTTTTTAAGAAAGGGTTTTTTTTAAGAAAGGGTTTTGTTTAAAAAAGGTGTTTTTTTTAAAGAATGGGCTGTTTTTTTAAAGAATGTTTTTATAAAGAATGCTTTTTTTAAGAATGGGGTTTTTTAAAGGAATGTTTTTTTTTAAAGAATAGATTTTTTTTAAAGAATGCTGTTTTTTTTAAAGAATGGATTTTTTAAAATGAATTTTTATTCAAGAATGATGTTTTTTAAAGAAAGGGGTTTTTTTTTAAGAATGGAATTTTTTTAAAGAATGTTTTTTTTTAAAGAATGTTTTTTTTTTAAGAATGGATTTTTTTAAAGAATGGATTTTTTTAAAGAATGGATTTTTTTAAGAGAATGGGTTTTTTTTTATAAGAATGTTTTTTTAAAGCATGTTTTTTTTAAATAGAATGGGTTGTTTTAAAGAAAGGGGTTTTTTTTGGTTTTTTTAAGATAACTAAACTCAAAAGATTGCATCTTTTTGTCTTGTATCCCAACTAAAATATGGAATCCAATTGCATAAACAAGTACCGTATTTTTTGGGGTCCAAGTCGATCAGAGTACAAGTGAAATTGGCTAATTCCCCATTTTTATCTTTCCCATATTTTGGTTGGGAAAAATATTTTAGTTTTTCTATTTGTCTGTAAGCAGGATATCTCCAAAGGTTGTCGATGAATTCAGATGAAACCTGGTGGAAGGATGTGTATGTGACAAGGGATAATTGATTAAATTTTGATGAAGATTCAAATCCGTATCCGGATTCTTTTAACTTTTCAAGGTTTTGGTTCAGGTCCGGATTCAGATCCACCCTCTCAGTGGGATACAAAACGTAAACTGATCAGCCTGGCGGAGGTATGCGCTGTACGGATTGCCTTTCTTATGCTTTCCTTCATTGTATGTGCCTCGACTTAGTATACAAGAAACGAATTCATAGAAAAGTCGATTTTGAGTAGAAATCAATTTGGAGGTTCGAGTCAAATTGGATAACTTTCCTCCCTGATATCACATTTGGGGTATTTCTTCCTGAGGTACTTCATATATGTTAATGAGCTGTTTTGTGCATATTATTTGAATTGCTTTGTGGGATGACCTTTCAGATAAATTAGGAATGCAAATAGTTTTTCAACATGTTTGTTATTTTGTACAGTATTTAAAACAACCTAAAAAATCATTATCAGCACTGGCTCACAACACATTATATTTAGCCCGTCCTTAACATTTCTCGCTGACACTTTAGCTGCCCCCCTCCACAGGTTTCTGCAGGTGCACACAGTCCACCAGTAAAAAATTTCAGGTGAAACTCCCAAATTCCAGGCTCAATACTCACCTCCAATCGTATGTTCCACTTTTCTCTCCCCTGTGGAACCAACCTCCTCGGTCAGTTCAATGCCATTCTTCCTTCCAGGACTTCAAATAGCTGATCACCTCCCCACAGCCACACTCATCTTTTCTACTCTCAAAGCAACCCTTGCCAAGCTCAACTTTTGCTTTCCAAGTTATTGGTTTCTCCCCTCTCCCTCCACCCTCAATTCCATATTACCATTTGATCCCTGGTTTTCCCTCCTTCTTTCAGCCCCCTTGTTGATGTGTTTGACCTTCTATTCTAGTCTTTACTTTCGAGGTAGGAATATTAGGGAGCCATTCTGGATTGGTGGGCAGCCTTCTTTGCATAGTCATCATATTATTTTGACTCATCCTCTTTCAATCCGAACCATAGTTCCCTTCATATATGCAGCAGACCGAGTACCCCACCTTCACATTCTTCTTCTTCTTTGGTAGGCAACACATGGATACGAGTAGTGTGATTGGCTGAGGGGGGCACGGCTGGATGGCTGGTGCAATTTCCCCTGCAGGTTTGGGCAGGAATTTAGAATTTAGTCAGGGTGCCAGTAATAGCTGACCTACTCTTCACAAAGGACACCGTGGGATCTTTAATATTCACATCTAATGCTGACAGACAGAAGGATCAGTTTTAGAATCCATCTGAGGGACAACACGAATATCGATGCTTCGTCCTGCCGGCGAGGCACCAGGATGACAGTTTAGAGCTGGGTCAGGATTCAAACCAGGTTAGATGGCTCAGAGGTGAGTGTGCACTGTGCACACTTCTATGATATCCTGCCAGCCCACACCTTCACCTCAGCCAGTCTGAGCCAAACTACACAATTCTGAGGGTTGAGAAGTGTTACGTATTACCCTTTCCCTTTCCCTGGAAGCCTCAACGCATTCGCGACCAATATCCACTAAGTCCGCTCACAGCCTCGATGCGACTTTACGGCTGTCTCTCTCAGGGCCGTCTCCTCCCTGCCAATGTCCTCCTCTCTCCTCTCGTCTCTTCCGGTTCCTTTGTCGCGTTTTCCTTTTTCCTTTACAAACATTTATTTTTACCTTTTACTAAAGTCATCTCCATTGCACACAAAAAAAATCTTAACAATATTACCTGAAACTAAAAATCCTACAAGTACATAACAACAACAAAGGCGGAAGTGACGGATCCGTAACAGAAGTCAGTTCTCAATTTCAATCGACTTTGACCCAACATATCCTGGATCCCAAGGCTGAATTCGACTAAAATTGGCACAGGTATTTCAAAGGCACAAAGCAAATTGCCTTAAAATTACAGCAATATAGGAGGAGATACGGTGTTAAATCACGCTTCACATTCGTTGGCTTGTCCTGGATCACTTCATTTGTCGAAATGCCTTCGGCCAAGGATTGAGCATGCGAGCCGAAGTTGGTGCTAAAGTAAATAAAATGATATTAAGTACAACAGCTCACGTGAAACACTGAGACCAAAGAACCCAGGAAACTCTGCCATCAGCTTCTTAATCATGGTGCTCTTGCCACATCCAGATGGACCACTCAGCACAAGAGGACGACATCGTGTAGATTCCATTGCATAGAACACAAAAGGCAGAGAGAAACCTGCTTTGTAGCATTCCCAACCAGGAGGAGGGAGAAGGAAGGATAGAAGAGGGAGAATGAGGGGTGGCGGGTGGAGGAGGAGGGCGAAGATAATGGGATGGGCAGGAGGGGGATTGGGAGGAGGAGGGAAAGGGGGAATTGGGGAAGAAGGAAGGGAGGAGGGGGGTGAGGGAGGGAGGAGGAGGGGGGGCAGAAGGATGGGCAAGTGGAGGAGAAGTAAGAGGAGGAGGAAGGAGATGGATGAAACGAGTACCAGGGGGAGTAGGAGGAGGGAGAAGGAGGATAGAAGTGGGAGAATGAGGGGTGGCGGGTGGAGGAGGAAGGGCGAAGATAAGGGGATGGGCAGGAGGAGGGGGATTGGGAGGAGGAGGGAAAGGGGCAATTGGGGAATAAGGAAGGGAGGAGGGGGTGAGGGAGGGGGGAAGAGGGAGGGAGGAGGAGGGAGGAGAAGGGGGGGCAGAAGGATGGGCAAGTGGAGGAGAAGTAGGAGGAGGAGGAAGGAGATGGATGAAACGAGTACATGGGGGAGTAGGAGGAGGGAGAGGGAGGATGAAGGCAGGGGGGAGGGTGATAAGGGAAGGGCAAGGGGGGAGGGGAAGGAGTAGTAGGAGGGGGTGTAGGTGGAGGGGGGTAGGAGAGGGAGAGGATGAAGGGGGAGGGTGGGGATGAAGGTTTGGGAGAGGATGAAGGGGGCAGGGGAGGGGAGAAGGCAGGAGGAGAGGGGAAGGGGGAGGAGAGTGGGAGAAGGGGTAGTAGAAGGAGGGGAGGATAAGGGGGGAGAGGATGACATTATTCCAAGCAAGTATTTAAATGAAACAGAAGCGTTCGTCATAAAATTACATAGCTGCCAAATTAAAGCAAATCCAAATGACCATTTCGCTGACGACGACGGCACATCAGGAAACTGCAGATATACCTCATCAACTAGAAGTCCAAATGTCTTCCCTATTCCACTTGTCAGCAAATTGAAGATGGAAGCCGAGCAACAAATTCAATCACAATGTCACTGATACCGATAGATAAATGAATGACAGTGTGAGTGGAGACACGTTCATTGACATCACCCAACGGCAATTGTCGAGAGGAGCCCGCGGAGCCCACAAGCCCAATCACGCCTGGAATCCGCGAGCGGGGATCCAAATGTTCATCATGTAAGATGGTAAACGTGAAGGGCAAATGAGCCAACGTACAAACCAAATGGCAAGGGTTTTTCACCATAACGAGTGAGGTACAAATATAATAAGGATAAAGCTTATAATGGAGCGACACAATACGAACATAAACATCTTTCTTTAGAAAAACAACAACAACTTTTAAGCAACGTGTAGGTGATACTTGCCGGTATCATGAATTAAGATGCTGTTCTGCTTTGACTTCCTGTTTCTATGAAAGGAAACAACTTTATTTACTTCTTTTTCTTCTTCTTCTTCCATTTCCCTCTCTTCTTCTTCTTCTTCTTTTTGGAGGTGTATTACTCTTCTTCCTCTTAGATCGCCTCTGACGCAATGTCTAGTAATTTATTCTTCTCACGCCTTTTATATTAATTTTTTTTGCCTGTCATTCCTCCCTTATTAATTTGAACCAACCTCGGTGGTTTAATGGTTAAATCGCCCTCTGAGTTTGGGAGGTCGTTGATTCGAATCCCGGCTGAGGCATCCTCGAAGCTCAGCTTTTTAAAAGGATAGATCATAGACAAACAACCATATGTTGGTAATAATAGCGCACGCTGCGTGAGACCAAATGGCCTCTTCCGCCATCGACGTGCCTTTTATTCTTATTTTTGTACATTATACAATCCATTGACAGGAAGAAGAAGAAGATAGTATCACCTTTTTTGTTGTTTTTTTGTTTGTAATGTGTTGTTATCATTTTTTTTTGTTGTTGTGCAGCAATTGCTACGTTCGTAGAGTGGAAAAGGAAAAGTATGAGGAGGAAAGTCTGGATTGTTTTAACAATGATGGAAAGTGGGAACTTTTGAGAGTGTGTCTAACGTAGAAAATGTCGGCTCCGATGGTTCTGGTGATATTTTTTCGATGAGTTAGAAGTTTAGAACTCAGCAGTTTGGTAGAGTTGGAGAAAAAGAGGGAGTTATGTGTGACCCCGTCGTGTCTTCCTCGTTCTACTCGGTCCCTTCTCGACGGGTTTCTTGTCACAAAAGTGCTATACGAATTTTGAGATACCCCTACCTATTGTATAACTAAGCAACTTTGGTAAGGGATTTTTATCCTATGTGTGCCGATATCAAAAAGTTGTATTTGTCAATACGCCTGCAAATATATATATATAGGGTGAGCCTGAAGAGGGGTGAATACAATAGGCTCAAGCTCAAAATCGCAGGGCCTTGTCACACAAGACCGTGCAATATATATCATATATATGTGTAGCGCGTTACCGATTGGGTGTACACAATCGCCTGTGCACCTACCAGGGACGCGGCCAGGGAGCAATCACCATGCCAGGCTCGTCCAGGCCGCCCGGACAGGGCCCAGACGCGCCTCTCTCCGGGCATGCCCGGACTCGCTGTTCCCGGGCTCGCCCGAGCCTCCCGGGCACGCCCGGTCTCGTCTTTCCCGGGCATGCCCAGACTCGTCTTTCCAGGGCTCGCCCAGGACGCCCGGGCGATGCCCGCTCTCGCCTTTCCAGGGCTCGCCCAGGACGCCCCGGGCATGCCCGCCCTCGCCTTTCCAGGGCTCGCCCAGGACGCCCGGGCATGCCCGCCCTCGCCTTTCCAGGGCTCGCCCAGGATGCCCGAGCAGGTCCAGACTCGCCTTTCCAGGACTCGCCCTTAACGCCCGGGCATGCCCGGTCTCGCTTTTCCGGGCAAACGCTCGGGATAATGTTGTATATATATATTGCTGCCCGATAAACGGGCTTTTGAGAGTACCCGAGTTTGATACGTGCAATAAAGCAACTCGGACGAATTTCCGTCTTTGGTCGCGTCAATCCTTCCGATTCGCGTTGGAGCATAGCTCCTTTCATATATTATATATATAGTAATATACTAGCTGAGGGTACCCGGCTTTTGCCCGGGGTTGAATAAGAAATAATACAAATATATGATGAAAAACAACATGTATATTTTTAGAGAGCAATATCACAGTACATTTCCTACATGACGTTTTGTCAATTTTCAATTTCGTGGGGGGAGGGGGGAGGGGGGAACGGCTAGCTTGGCATAGCGATAGCAGGCTTTTTACTTTTATTTTTACCTCAATGAGGGCCATGGGAAGTACCCGGCATTGCCGGGCGGGGGGAAGGGAGGGGAGGAGGAAGGGGAGG
>NC_136267.1:165698618-165812011 GCF_964187855.1 Myxine glutinosa | reverse complement strand
GGGAGAGGAAGAGGGAGAGGGAGGGAGAGAGAGAGAGAGAGAGAGAGAGAGAGAGAGAGAGAGAGAGAGAGAGAGAGAGAAGTGATTCTTCACAATTGAGAGATTAGGGCCAAAATCGATATATAGCACGATATTTCCAAAAATTGTGGATGGGTTATGATAAAACTAGGTGGATGAGCTGGGTAGGTGACACCAGCAAGCGAATTAGATTGTCGTTAAGTTCCGGATGCAGATCCGGCCTATCAGTGGGCTACAATGCGTAAACTGTTCAATCTGACGGAGGTATATGCTCTACTGAGTGCCGTTTTAGTTATGACCTGTGTCCCATCCTGCATATACTTTTAGTTAATGGGGATATTTATATCATTACTTCATACTAGCTTGGATCCATGGAAATGTCACATAATATAAAATGTCACATAATATAAAATGTCACATAATATAAAAGGTAACTGACATTTTCCTCAACCCCCTCTCCCAACTCTCGATCCTCCCCTCCCCCTTTCTTCTTAAAGTCCTCCACTTCCCCCCACAAACCGCCAAGTCCACAACCCCCCTCCCAAACCCAAGTTCTCAACCCCCAGGTCCTCAATCCCCAGGTCCTCAACCCTCTCCCAAAGCCTCAACCCCTTCTCCCAACTCTGTCCCCTCTCTGCCCCCACCCAACCTTAACTCCCTGTCCTCCCCTCCTCCTTTCTTCTTCAAGTTCTCAACACCCCCTCTCCCTCAAACCCCAAGTCCGCAACACCCCGACAAACCAGTCTTCAAAACTACCCCCTCCGAGCACCTCAACCTCCCTCCAACTCCGTGTTCCCCTCCCTCTATCTTCCCATTGTTGACACCATTCCCATTCGTTTAGAACAATAGAAAAAGTAAGCTAGGTAGTTCAAATAATACCTTACCCCGCACAGTCTTGAGAAAAAAAGGAAATGGGCAGGGTCGGCAACCAGCAAATCTGATTGGTTGAGATGATGTAAAATGCCATAATATTTTGTCCAAGTACTGGTTTTTCAAAGTTCCAATGAGGGGATCTGTGTTCTACAGTGTTAAGTTGTACAATACAATTGAAATAAAATAAAGGTTTTAAAGGATCATCGAAATATAAAGAAAATAAAGATTGAAGAAAAGAAGTTTTTTTGGAAGTTTACCACCGTTGATGTAGCTGCTTTTACAGCACCTTACTTAACATGTAACATTAGTTATTCATGCCTGTTGCACGTGTCCTTTATGTCATTCTTAAAAACAGTAAATTTCCAGCTTGGAGTGATTTTCAATTCTGTTTGAATGCAGGACAGGAAGACGGAATATATATATATTTTATCTTACTCCTCTCTGCACATGTGCGACCAGGACAATGCAGAGCCAACGTACTGCGAAACTGCAGGTTATTTTCCCCAATTCATGATCCGATTCGTGTTCAAAATATAACATTCAATTGAGATCAAGTTTTTCTTCAATCATAAACTGACATTTGTAAACAGACAAACAAACAAACTGAACCAGTTGCATAACGCCGCTTTTCGTTTCCATTACCTTTCAATTTGATTCCACATAATATAAATCGCCCCCTCTCCAGTGTGTGTGACACACTCCCCCTCTCCAGTGTGTGCGACACACTCCCCCTCTCCAGTGTGTGCGACACACTCCCCCTCTCCAGTGTGTGCGACACACTCCCCCTCTCCAGTGTGTGCGACACACTCCCCCTCTCCAGTGTGTGCGACACACTCCCCCTCTCCAGTGTGTGCGACACACTCCCCCTCTCCAGTGCGTGCGACACACTCCCCTGCGTGCGACACACTCCCCTGCGTGCGACACACTCCCCTGCGTGCGACACACTCCCCTGCGTGCGACACACTCCCCTGCGTGCGACACACTCCCCTGCGTGCGACACACTCCCCTGCGTGCGACACACTCCCCTGCGTGCGACACACTCCCCTGCGTGCGACACACTCCCCTGCGTGCGACACACTCCCCTGCGTGCGACACACTCCCCTGCGTGCGACACACACCCCTGCGTGCGACACACTCCCCTGCGTGCGACACACTCCCCTGCGTGCGACACACTCCCCTGCGTGCGACACACTCCCCTGCGTGCGACACACTCCCCTGCGTGCGACACACTCCCCTGCGTGCGACACACTCCCCTGCGTGCGACACACTCCCCTGCGTGCGACACACTCCCCTGCGTGCGACACACTCCCCTGCGTGCGACACACTCCCCTGCGTGCGACACACTCCCCTGTGTCCCGGAAACCGCTGAATGGAAAAATTTAAACTTGGCACATTGTCAAGTACTCCTAATGGGGAACAAAAGCATGATAATGATGACATCATTGGTGAAATGGTATACCAGCCATCGGTGAATGCCTTATCCTAAATATCTGAAATTGCATGCACATGATATCTGACCCATTTGTATTGAGATATTAAATTTTTGACATCATAGCTCACATGGTATACCATTTGTATTGAAATATTAAATTTATAACATCATACATCACATGGTTTGGTAGCCATATAGGACTGAAAAAAAATAAAATTATTATATCTCTGAAACTGCTTAACCTATTGATGCATAATTTTACAAATGTCATCTAACCATTGTGGCATATAGTTTCCAAATGATGACATCATAGGTCATGTGGTTTGGCAGCCGTCTTGGATAGAAAAACGAAACTTATCCGATCAACACAAAACTTCAGAAACGTGATCCCCTATCCATACTTATGCAGAGTGGACATTTTTGATGACATATGTCATGTGGTTTGGCAGCCATATTAGCTTGAAAGCCAATATTTTTAAAAAAAACCTTCTCCGAAAACGCTTCACCGATCGATGTGAAACCTGTCCTGTGGTAAAAATGTGATATTTCAAAAGAGCTGAAGGGATTTAAACCAAACATGTTTCTTTTTAGAACAGTGAACGACGACACCTACACATCGTCATGGGCAGGGACTACGCAGAGACATATTGGTGACAGTCGCATTGCTCTCGTTTTGTTTTTTTAAACTCATATAATGTACTGTCAAAAAGAAGTTTTTAAATGCAAGCAGCTTTTTAAAGCATTGATATTAAGAGGATCAGTCTGAGTCTAAATCTCACACTCTTACGATGTCTCTCCGAAAAGACCGACTGGAAAACCCTCCCATCCACTTTCTGAATAATCCTCTCCAAGAAGTTCTGTCACTCAAGCTTTTGGGTCTCACTATTTGCCATGATCTTTCCTGGGAAAACCACATTTCAAATCTGGCCTCCAAAGCCAGTCGCCGACTGGGCATCCTCCGTCGTGTGAAGTCCTTCCTTGGCACACCTGACCTCCTCACCACATACAAGGCTTTCATCCGCAGCTCTATGGAATACTGCTCTCCCCTCTGGTCTGGTGCTCCTGCCTCACACCTAGCCCGTCTTCACGCTGTTGAAACCAAAGCGTTCAGAATCATTGGAATCTCCCGCGATGAAGCTAACTCCAAGGGCCTTTCACTCACTCACCACAGGCAGGTTGGTGGTCTTTCCGTCTTCTTCCGTCTCCTCTCTGGCCTTGCCCCCCCAGCCCTCTCTGGCCTCTGTCCCCCAAATATTCCTACAGGTCGCACAAGATCTGCCTGCAACCCTCTTATGGTTAAACTGCCAAAATCAAGACTTTCTGCTCACCTTCACTCCTTCATTCCTCTTTTCTCCCGCCTCTGGAACAAACTCCCTCACTCTCTTCAACACTACTCCACCCTCCAGGTCTTTAAAACAGCTGTTCACCACCATCTCTTATCCTCCCCCATCCAAAACCTTGATCTTTTCTACCCCCGCTAATTTCGGTCCCCTTGTGTTTTATACCTCTCCCCCCCCCCCCCTCCCCCTCCCACACCTCCTGCCCCCAAGCCCTCTCCCTCCCACACTTCTCCCTGCTCTCAAATGTTGTGGTTGTGTGCTTCCCCTTCTCTCCCCATCTTGTCTTCCGCTCCCTCTTTTTGTATATTTTGTTTGTCTGGTTTGTTTTGTTTGTTTGTTTGTTTGTGAAATAAATGTTAGCTCTTTCACGAGCCTCGATTCAGTATACCAAAAAAAAAAAAAGGGGAAAAAAAAAAAGAACATAGTTTCCAAAGTATTAGCCTAAACTACCATAATCACAAGTGATGTCAAATAAATAGCCAGATTTTTTAACAAGTTGTGCAAAATAGTTAGACATCAATTTGATTTCTCAATATGGTGCAAAAACATTTAGCAATTAGCAATCTCAGTCGATTCATTGGATTTTTAAAAGAGGTCATCCAGAATCATGACACAAACCGAACGCGTGATGTAAAGCACAATTTGTACTTACCATATGTCACAACTTGTACATCAGTACCTGCCGACAAGGCCCTGGCTGCTGCTCCTAAGGCAATTCCAAGCCTCAGCCATGGTCGATATTCTGGCGTAAATGCTTTGGTAAGTTTTGAACAATTCACCTGAAGCAAAATCCACGTCGCATAATTATGGAAAGGACATTACTGAAAATGTTAACATTAGAAAATATCAAGATTCAATGTGATTGTAAAATCTCAACATACGTATGATTACTCCTACTGGAAATAATGTCTCCCTGTTTATACAGTTGCAAAGTCACTCGGAGAACAAAATGAATGACAGACTGCTCATAGCATATAAAATGTGGTGTAGACCACTGGACTAAAGTTCAGCAACTTTTTTCTTGTTTGAAAACACCAGAAAATGTAGAGCAAATGGGAAGTCCCAGTTGTTACCCATTGATATGTTTTTAAGATGTTGTCAAATCCCTTGCCCCATCCATTTGCCAATTTTTCCTTCTTATCCTATCTTTGCATCCGGCCGTAAAACATTGCTTCAAAAAGGGGACCGCGGTGCCCGAAAAAGGCCAACCCCTGCTCCGCGGGGAAAAATGGCCTCTAAAGGTGGTTCTATCCACCCCTTACATTCTCTCCGACCCGCACATCCCTTGTTGTCCGTCTCCATTAATCTTCTCCCTCTGCCCTGCTGTTGGTATTTCCCCCTCTTTCTGCTGTTCCTTTTGTTATGTTGTGTCTTGATTCCTTCTGTGTTCTCGCTCTTCCAAGAGCCAAGGCTATTTATACAAAGAAAATAAAATAAAAAATAAAGTGAGAGGCAGAGAACCATCTCAAGGAGTTGCTTTTTCTTCATTTATACCTTTCTCACCTCTCCTTACATTAAAAACTTTTTGAAATTCTTGAACAGAAAAATTAAAATCATGATATTGGATTGCTTATTTAGTAATTCCAAAAGAAAGAAAGAAACTGAAGCGTGTCACTCTTTTGGATCGATGTGAATTTGAAACTGATAAAATACAGTCATCATTAATGGCCAGTACATGAACAACAAGTTTCCACACCTCCTGGCAGATGTTCCACACATCCTCCTTGCAAAATAAAATTTGAACTTCTCTTCTTACTCATATTATGCATCCCATCAGACTCATGCAGGTTGCAAAAACAAATTGTCCTTTGTTACCAAAACACATCAAATACTTACCAAGTTTATCCTTTGACAATCTGCATGTAGATCTGTCCTGCACTGGACACTGGACAGTGTGTACTTTTTTTCACAAGCTGAAATGTAAACTTTAGTCCCACCGGTAAAATCCTTTATGTGCCGCTAATAAATGTCTAACGTAGCTCTGAGTTCTTCATATGGGATATGTTAATGTGCTATGTGGAAAAAAAAAATCATGTTTACAGACATTTAGCTTCACCTCATATAATTATGTGGATGCTCGCATTAGTTTAACAGTTACCTGTGATCCAGAATTTGTCAACACCAAAATTAATCTGTTGTTTTTTTATGGTAGCTTTGAAAGCATCGATTACTACAGGTGCATGGACATCCTTTTCATGGGCATTGGGGTTGAAGTTTGAGGTGGTTGGTTGACCACTTCCTCTTTATGACAAGTTATTCTTATTAGTCCCCTACCGGTTTCACCAAAGGGGACTAATGTATAGGTTTTCTCTCTGTCTGTTTGTTTGTCTGTGCGTCCCACCTGTGCTTTTCCAGACTTTTTCCTCATACCCTTTGACATCTTCACTGAAACTTGGTACGTGGCTTTATTATGATAAGTTACAGAAGAAGCTTGATTTTCGGAGCGTTTCACCAATTTTTCATGGGATTATGCCCCTTTTGGACTTTGTCACATTTATATATGGGACGGTTTTCCAGACTTTTTCCCTTACCCTTTAACATATTGAACTGAAACTTGGTACACGGCTTTATTATGATAATGTACAGAAACTGCAACTTATTCTGTAGTTTTGCATACCTAAAACAATTTGTCCTTCTGTATATGGCTCACAATTGCTGAACACTTGGAACAAGAACATTCACTGGGACCAGTAGGGGATGTGTATTGCGAAGCAATTCTCCCTCTTGTTCAATATTATTACCTCCGCCACCAAAGGTGGATGGAGGTTGTTTTCACTCCTGTTTGTCCGTTTGTTTGTGAACAAAATATCTCAAAAGGTTGTGGACGGATTCGGACAAAATTTGGCAGAGATGTAGCGAATGTGACAAGGACGAAATGATTCGATTTTGGCGAAGATCTGGATCCGGCTACTAGAATTTTAAAAGTGATTCTCCACCATTGTGAGATAGGGCCAAAAACTATACATAGCAGGATATCTGAAAAAGTTGTGGATGGATTTGGACGAAATTTGGTGGACAGGTTGTGTGTCTGAGAAGGAAGATTAGATTCGATTTTGGTGAAGATCTGCATATGGATTGGTATATGAGAATTATTTAATTTTCTCAGTGATTCTTCACCATTGGGAGATAGGGCTAAATACGATACCATGCATGATATCTCAAAAAGTTATGGATGGATTTCGACGAAACTTGTTGGACAGGTTGTTTGTGGAACAAGGAAGACTCGATTCAATTTTGGTGAAGATCCGGATCCGGATCCAGCTAGTAGAATTTTTAAAGTGATTCTTCACCATTGAGCGATATGGCCAACCAGGCGGAGGTATGCTCTCTACTGAGTGCCGTTCTAGTTTATAGTGTAGGCTGCTATGTCTTAAAAATGGCTGTCGTGTTTTTTTTTTGTTAAAAGCAAAATTCCACTTGAGTCCTTGTCTTTGGGGTGTCACATGTTCGAAAAAATAGGTTGTTAATTTTTTAAAACGGATTAAGGGTGTCAAATCCAAGATGGCCGCCAAAATATATAAATTCCATTAAAACTGGTATTCTGAACACAGTATGAGGTCCAAATTAATGATAATACCCATAATTTCAATACCAAGGAGTTCAAAAACAATTAATTTCAATATGGCAGTCAAATTCAAATTCAATTTCAATATGGCAGAAGGAAGCGGCATTGACCAGGCTTGGGTCGAAACTGGACTATATTCTCCAACAACCGTAACGCAAATCCTAAATGGAAAACATCTCTACAGGTCCCTAGAAGCACATACTGTAACATTGCTTGCTCTATACCATCTCTACTTTGACAGGTTCCTAACAAAAGCACCAGAAGAGAAAGTGTTCCTAAGTGAAGCATCCATTGATTTGGAAAAAGCATATCAGAAAGATATCAGCATGAACACAGGCAACCGTCAAAACCTCAGAGATGCCGTCAGAGAAACCATGACCATGTTCGAATCTAGAGATATCCTCACAAAGTTGGGACAGTTTGAAAGCAATCCAGCACCAATTCAACACTACATCCATAACTACTTGAGGCAGTTTGAAACTATCCTTCAGTATATTAGAGCTACCAGACAACGGGACCTGCTGCTGCATATGGAAAGCACTGAAGCTCTTATCAAGTACTTCTTTGCTCACGACCACCTGAACTACGCACGTTTGCTCCCTTTGTACCTGTCAACAATGCAGCAAACAGAACAAGTTTTTCCAGATGTCTGGGCAGAACTCCTGAAAGGAAATTTCTGTGTGACGAAGGGGATTGCTGCATTCACTTCAATAGGTCCAGATCACGGAATTGAGCAGGAGAACCGCAAACTCAAGGTCATTGGAGGCATTACTGGAATAACCCAAATTGAGAGAGCTCTAGACCGTTTCTTCCTGATTGCACCTGACTTGTCTAATCTAGTAGAGGAGTTTCAAAGAGAATATGTTATGGAAGGTGCTGATACCAGAGACCAACACCACGAGATCACAGGGGGAAAGTCCACCCGAGTAATGAGAAATTCCGCTAGATTGACAGAGGTATTTGTTGTTCATGGAGACCCATTCGTAACCGATGAGAGTGACCTGTGTAACCTTCTTACCAAGAAAGTAATTGATGAAAAGGTAACAAAGGACATAGTAGACCGCGATGCCATCGGACAACAGTTGTTCCAGACATTTGTCAAAGAACGCCTTGCAGAAGGAAAACTTTCAGTGTGGGATCCAATGAAGAGAAAGAACATAGGCACTTTCAAAAGTGCCAACACAATGAAGAAAGTGAAAGCAGGGGACAAACTCATTAAAGTCAAAGAAGAACGAGGACTCCTACAGAGGTTTATAGTAGCATCAAGAAGCCGTCCAGACCTTGATCTAAAGGACTGTATTGGGAAGTATGAATTTGGAATTGTTCCACGTGCCCTTTTCGCTTCGGATGGGTCACTTCTCCTAGCATATGACAAGGCTAAGGTCCTTCATCATCTTGAAGCGCTAGTTACCAAGGAGCAACCTAGCCCAACAGAAGCCACAAGCGATCCAGCTAATGCCATACTGAGTGTTTCTGGCGACCAAGTATTGAGTGAAAACTCCCAAACTGAAGTACCACCCCAAGCCGAGGCGCCTGAAGTACAAGAAGCGCAGCCTGAGCAAGAAGCTTCAACTGACATGTCCGACATGTCTGAGAAATTTAAAGTTGTAGTCATAGATGGCATGGCCCTCGTTAACTCCATCTCCAAGACAGACAAAATGAAAACATGCAGTGATTTTGCCATGTCATTTCTTGAAAAGCTTATCAGGATTGCAGCTAACTACGACGAAGTAAGACTGGTATTTGACAGATACGTCGAAAGTTCTCTGAAAGAGCAAATGGGGAAAAAGAGAACAAAGGGAAACTCGACCTACTATCACATCCAAGATAGTACACTGATCCAGAATATTTCCTTGAAGGACTTCCTTTCAAGTGTCAAAACCAAGGCAGAACTTGTAGAGTATTTAGCTGCAAAGACTCTGGATCACAGCAACAGCTCTGCCATCAAATTGAAGAAGTTCATGGTAACCTTCGGCACTGAGACAAAAGGCAATGTAAGTGTGCCTGATGAATTGGTAAAACACGGTCATGAAGAAGCAGATACGTTACTCTTGCTCCATGCCCTAACAGTTAACGGCGATGTAGAACTTGTAATAGACTCTCCAGATACCGATGTCTTCTTGCTGATGATCCACATGCATCCACAGCTACCTGCTGAGACATATTTCCTTACCGGAAAAGGAAAACTGAATAGGAAAATTGCAGTCAAACCTATCTTTGAAAAGTTAGGAGTTAACCGCGCCTCAGCTATTCTCGGGTTTCATTCTTTCACAGGATCAGATATGTGTGGCAGGTTCGCCGGCAGGACAAAGGACTGGTGTATGAAGGTGTTCATGTCCTGCGATGATATGATACTGGATTCACTTGCTTCACATGGCAAATCTGCTGCTACACCCTCTCCAAACGCAATTGACCAACTGGAAAGGTTCGTTTGCTTGTTGTACAGATCCAAAACACACACCAAAGTAAATGCACTACGATGGTTCTTGTACTCAAATCGACAGGCCGAGGGAGAGAGTTTGCCTCCAACCTCTGGATCATTGACACCACACATTCTGCGAGCACATTATATTGCAATGATATGGATGCAGGCATGCGAAAGTCAACCGTCCCTTCCTTCTCCCACTGACTACGGATGGAAGTCAGAGGAAAATAGATTTCTTCCGGTGATGTGTTTGAACCCTCCAGCACCAGAGGCCGTGACTAAGCTGGTAAAATGTGGCTGCAAATCAGGATGCAAAGGAAACTCCTGTAGTTGCCGCAGCAATAAACTCCCATGCACAGAGGTCTGTAGCTGTTTGAACTACGGCTGTAGCAACAATGAACAATCAGCTCAGAACATTGTGGGAGATGAACACGAGGACTTGTAAGGGAAAACGGATGATTGTGAGACAGGAATATTTAAATATGGTCAAACAGGAAATTACATTACGCTATCATTGTTATAGCAATGTGGACCTTTGTGTAAAACAGTGGTAGCCATATTGGATTTTTTCACTATTTCTCACTATGGCTGGCATCCACCGATTTCAACGAATCAGTAACATGTTTCCCCAACGGCCTAGCATTACTTATGTGGGCATTACCACCAAAATGGACCTATTTCATCATTCACAATTTGTGTTATCAAGAACATTAAGTTTTTGTACTGTGGTTATTTAAGAAGTGGCGGCCATCTTGGATTTTGATTTTGATTTTGAACTCCTTGGTATTGAAATTATGGGTATTATCATTAATTTGGACCTCATACTGTGTTCAGAATACCAGTTTTAATGGAATTTATATATTTTGGCGGCCATCTTGGATTTGACACCCGTAATCCGTTTTAAAAAATTAACAACCTATTTTTTCGAATATGTGACACCCCAAAGACAAGGAATCAAGTGGAATTTTGTTTTTAACAAAAAAAAACCACGAAATGACATAACAGCCTACACTATTACTCTGCTTTATGGCGTTTAGTGCAGCGTCTTTTGCATTTTACAGTTACTGTAATAGTTACAAATGCATTGGAAGTCTATCAACCCCTTAACAACTTCAGCCATGATAATGCTTTCCTCATGTGTTAACAAGTGCTTGTTTAGGGAACAAACATATTAAAAGGACTTGGCATGAAAAACAATGCAATAGCCAACTTGAAGCAGATCATTCCAGTGAATGAGGGAAAGGTACTCCATGACTTACACTCTGGACAGATGGCCAAGAGATGAACCAATTAATGCCAGCAGACGAGTCCCAAGATTAATGTCCTTTTGAGGGGTGGCACACTTTTTGGTGAAGTACAAATGTGATCGTTTAAGCCCAGGTCACAAATCGAGTCCAGACTAAAACTCTCAAAGGTAATTGCACCATATCTGCCAAATCATGTCGGGCATTACTTGCCTGAGCCTCCGACGTTTCATACTGCCAGTTACACCATCTGCCAACTTTCATACAGTTACATTGCCACTCCCTGCTGTGTTCCTGGAAGCTTGGTATGTAACAGAATGTGATTGAATAAGTAAGGCACTTCAACAATGTCAGACAAAACAAACAGAATTGAACGCTCAGAATAAGCAACTTCGAAAACAAAACAAACAAACCCATTGTGACCATGATGAAACTGCTGACATGTGCGACCACCATTTTCATTGCTTGCTATCAGATACTGCCATTGGTCACACTGCATGACATTGAAGCATGACATAGAACAAACTCCATCAAAATAGGTTTAATAATCCAGTGTGTTATTGAATAAACAGAAATGAACACGCATTCGAAGAAAAAAATATTGACACGAATGAGCCGATGGATATGCCCCAACCCACATCAATGTTTGACCTCAATTAAAGGTCACATGAAAAATTAAAGGACACACGCGAAAGAGAGCAGACAGAAAAGAGAAGCAAGTAGGAGAGAGAAAACATGAGATGCTTCTAACTCGAGTTATGATATGCAAAATGATTTTCAAAGGGCACATGACCTTTGACCTTTTGAACCCAAAATCTGGTCAGTTCATCTTTGTATTACAGTTCATAGTTTTGGTTGGAATCCCTTCAGTTGTTCACAAGTTATCTCGATTTCACCATCTCTCTGTACAAAGCTGGTACCCACCTACCCAGAAAGAATCGTAGTAGTCATTGCTGAAAAAGGTGCTTCCACCAAGTGCTGACCTAAGGGGCTGAATACCTTTGTAACCAGTGAATTTTAATTTGTACATGATTTTTGCAGGTATTCCTGATATGTAACCTTGATCAACTATAACAGTTTCGTTTGATCTCTTCAGTTATGAATAAAAAAAAGTTCATTTTGAAAAAATGTTTCTACATAAATTCGTAATTCATCATACTAAAATATGCATTTTGGCATCTGTGTGTCTGTGTGTCTGTCTGTCTGTCTGTCTGCGATACATTCAGTCATGACTGATCCAATCTCAATCAAACTTGACTGGAGGACTAAGGGTCACATGATGGAGGTTGGAGCAACTTAATTTACCACCCTCCCCATGGGGTATTTCCCACCTTGTATTGGGTGAAATCCGAGTTAAGGTGTATATCTGTTAAGATAGATAAGTGTGACAGTTTTCCAAAGCCGCTGATAATATCAAAAGTAATAACAACAATAATGATTAACTGCATAATATTAATGTTAACACAAAACAATATCATATTAATAGTAATTAATATTATATTAATAGTACAAAACAACCCCCCCACACCCTCACGAAGGGCTTTTCCTCCGTAGGACAAATGCAGTGTTAACGTGTATAAATAGGTCATCATGGGGCCTACTGGAAGTAAACATATTATAAACCACAAACACGTATGATTTCCTTTTGAAACAGTCGCTAATAGTGTTTAACACCAAACTGAAAGGGAGGAAACCCGGGGTGTGTTAAGTTACCAAGCAGCTAGCTAGTGCTTGCCAATCCAGCCGTTCCTTAGCAACAGTTTTGAATGGAGTGCTTGCTCAAATGCTTAAGCCACTTGGTGCATGCTCCACGAAACAACAACGGGCATTTTAAGGCCATTTTCCCTGCAAGAGCGGGGGTTAGCCTTGCGGTCCCCATGACAATCTTCTCCATTTTGCCCTATTTTCTGCATCTCCCCTTGTTAACCCCCTTGCCCGCATTTCTTCTTTGACCATCTTTAGCCAAGTCTTTCTCCGTCTTCCCCGTCCTCTACTTCCTTCTACATTCATTTCCATCACTCTTCTCAACCAGTCACTTTCATCCTTCCTCAACACATGACCAAACCATCTCAAACTGTTTCTCTTCACAGCATCCATCACAGGCTCTATTCCCATCATCTTTCACAATTCATCATTTGTCTTCCTCTCTCTCAACGATACTCCACACATCCACCGATCCATTTGCATTTCCACCCTTTCCACCCTTCGTTGCTGCTCTACGTTCATTACCCATGTCTCGCTCCCATAAATCATAACACTTCTCACACATGCAGCATAAACCTTTCCCTTCAGCTTCAACGACACTCCCCTCCTCGTCAGCACGCCACTCAGTTCCCGAAACTTCTTCCATGCACATCTCACTCTAGCAACCATTGCTGAGTCTGATCCACCTTCTCCATTCAGCATGTCTAGGTTACAGCTTCAACTTCTCCAAGGTAACAAAATGTTTTCACACCTTCCAGCTTCACGCCGTCTCCAAGATCCAACTCAACATTTCCTCCATCTGCAGCTCCCTCTGTGCATACCTTACACTTGAATGAAGCTGCCACACTGGTTAATGACCCACTCAAACCACTACATTTTTGATGAACCCACTCAGCGCACATTGTACATTGAATGGAATTCACTCCGACACCCTTCCTGCACACAGCACACGGCCACTTCCCAGTTCTTTCTACCTCACCACATGCTTTACCACTTGCCATCACCTTCGTTTTTCCGATATTCACCTTCAGACCTTTTGTCTCCATACATTCCTTCCACTTGTTCATCTTCTCCTTCAGTCCATCCATACTTTCTGCAATCAACACCAGATCATCTGCATTCAACAACTCCCACGGTAAACCCTTATTTACGTTCCGAGCCAGCACCTCCATCACAGCTACAAATAGTAGTGGACTTAGTACCGACCCCTGATGCACTCCCACCTTCACCTCCAACTCACCACTGTTTCCGTCCTTCGTTCTTACAGCTGTGCGCGCTCTTTTGTACATTGCCATCACTACTCTGATCAACCATTCCTCCACTCCTAACTTCCTCAATGCCCATGTCACTTCACGTGGAACCCTATCGAATGCTTTCTCCAGATCAACAAACCCAAGAAACAACTTCTTCCTCTTCTCCCTGTACTTCTCCTGCAACTGCCTCACAATAAAAAGCGCGTCTGTCGTTTCTCTTCCTGGCATAAATCCAAACTGCATTTCGTCAATCTTCACTTTCTTCCTTATCCTCCTCTCCAACACCCTTTCCAATACCTTCATTCCATGCTCCAATAACTTTATCGCTCGATACGAGCCACAGTCCAGAGGTCACCTTTCCCCTTGTATAGAGGGACGAGGGTACTCAGTTCCCAACCCACTGGAATGCGGCCTTCCTTCACCGCCAGCTTACAGATCTCTGTCATTCTCTTCACACCCCAACTTCCTGCTGCCTTCAACATATCTCCCACAACTCCCGTCGGCCCTCCTGCTTTTCTACTCTTCATTGCTTTTATCACTTCCTCAACTTCCTTCTCAGTTATCTTCTCTGCTGGTCCTAAAACTGGGTTACTCTCTATGTTGCCATCCCATTGATTCTCTGCATTCAACAGTATTTCCATATATCTCTTCCATCTTCCTTTAATTCCATCTGGGTCCACAATGATTTGTCCCACTTGATCCTTCAAGCAACTCACCCCCATCACATCACACCTTGCACCATAGGTGCATGCTCTTCAAGAAACCTGGTAAATGAACACCCCACCAACAATCCACAACATCTTACACCTTTCTGACAATAATATCTTGCATTACAAGATTCAAAAGGTATGAGATTATAAAACATTCCTGAAGAAGAAACAGACAATGTGATTGTCTCACCGCTCCAACAAGGCCATCTCCACGAATGACTGAAACGATTTGCCGTGCGATGTCCTCGCCACAGCGTTGTTGGGCCTCAGATGTGCTTGCGCCCAGGTGGGGAGTGCAGATAACCGAATGATGTGACAGCAGTGAAACGTTTTTTGGTGGCTCCTGCAGAAAATGGGTATTGATGGTGCCAATACAAAATCTCATTAAAAATTCAATTCAGTCAACAAGATACAGGAGAAGAATATCAAACAAGGCAAATCTAACACCTACAAAGATTGATATAGTACGACGTCGTGTTTCAGAAATTTCCGTCCTGTGGGCAAATTTCTTGACGATTTGAACAGTTAAAAGCTTGGCATATCGGCATCTTGAATGGTAGAATAACTTGTGATGAAATGCAGACGTACACTTTCGTCATCTGTTACCTGTCATGCACCTGTCACATCACGCAAATCGACGGATGTAGCTCATTTGCATAACGAAGTGAAAATAGTACGACTTTAAAACATGATTATCTGGCTTATTATTCTCCCCCAAAAATGTTTTTGTGCCAATGAGTCAGGGATATCATCCTCGAAAACATATCTCTTCAAAAAATTCATGATTGTGTCCCTTTAAGTAGCTCTCGAGAGTTCAACCGCTGAGTTGGAGCTCTTGCATCCCATCGCCCACTTTGGACCAATACTTCATGGCAGATGGAACATGGCATAGATAACTCACAGCAACAGGTTCACATAAATATGTTGAAAAGTTAAAGATTATCTTACTGAATATTTTAAAAATCTGTCACCAACACAGCATTGCGAGATTTGCTAAAGGTGCCACATTTTAACATCAAGTACCAGGAGAATCATTGTAATTCAATTCAATTCATTAATATATAGCACTTTTCATTGTTTTTTGCCTGGGTTTGCCATGCCTGGGTTTTCAGATATTATTTTAAATAATATCTGAAAACGCTTTACAAAGAAGAGCAAGAATTATAAAAGAAGAAATGTAAAATGACACCAACAAGGGTAGAAATTAAGAGAAAGCAAAACTATATATATATACCCCGGCGGCCAGTGGAGGCCTTTGGAACATTCTGGTGGGACTCCGGGGGCTATAAGACCCGGCCCAGACCCCCGGACAAACTCTCTCTCTTGGGATTCAGGCTCTGGCAGGACGAACTCTCTCTCTTGGGATTCAGGCTCTGGCAGGACGAATTCTCTCTCTTGGGATTCAGGCTCTTGCAGGACGACCTCGCTGGATTAAAACTCTCTGCCCCCCGCTCTCTCTGAACGCACTCCCAGGACACTGAGGACCTTTGCCTGGACTCCCTGCACATGCGCTTTGCCTCGCTGGCTTCGGGACACGCTGCGTGGATTCCCGTTCATGCATGACTGAGGCCGACGTCCCTGCCGCGAACATCCTCGAGGGGAAACGCCCAACGAGCCGTCCAGGGCGAACTGCACAAAGCAGCCGCGCTTTGTGCGCGTCCTCTTCTTCCTCCCCTTCCCCGAACGAGCCAGAGGGCCCTTGTCTGGGAAACGTAAGTAAGGACTGTTAAGTTTCTCTTCTGTGTCCCTTTTCTCTCACCAGTGTACATTTGTGAATAAACCTGTGCTTGTTTCCAACTTGGCCGTTTTCGTCCCTTCACCATTGGCCTCGCATTGCACGAGTTAAAACCGCTTGATCGGGTTCATAGTAATAATGGCACGAGTTACGCGACACACAAACCGCTCAGGCGTATCAGACCAGCGTGACTCGTGTGAGGTCCAGCCCCCGTCCTCGCGGCGGCGTGTGTATCGAAGGTACTCGGGTTGTGACCGGAAACCCTTCCAGGCGCTCGCTGCGGGTTTGGCGGCTGGAATCGCTCTGCAATCCACCCCCCACGAGTGTAGAGTGGGTAACGGCCTCGTGGACTCGAAGCTCGAGGGGGAGCAGGGCTTAATCCCCCCTCAGTACGTCGACGGGCTCGAGATCCGCAACAATATATATATATATATATATATATGCCACTTCACTTTTTTCATATATATACAGTCACGTGAAAAAGTAAGTACACCCCATGTAAAGTTTTGACTTTTTCAACATATTTCAACATACAGCTATTTGATCTTCATTTCAACAATATTGATAGATAAAGGTGATATAATATAACAAATATCATGAAACATTTGCATTTTGTAGTCCATTGTATAATTTAAATAAACATAAATGCAAATTTCGCATGTGGAAAAAGTAAGTACACCACTACATTTATCACTACTTCAAATACCTAAAATTAGAATCAGGCGCACCAGCTCAGGTGCAAATGATTAGAACATCGTTAGAGAGGATCTTGGAGGAACCTGTCTTATTTAAACCTCAGACATTTAGTGTGGTTTGCTCTTTGTTGTTGAAGTGTGCGGCATCACCATGCCTAGATCAAAAGAGCTCTCTGAAGCCTTCAGAAAGAAGGTTATAGATGCCTACGAGTCTGGGAAGGGATTTAAAAAGATCTCCAAACAATTTGAAATCAATCATTCGACTGTTCGGAAGATCATCTACAAGTGGAGAAGATTCCAAACAACTGCCAACTTGTTCAGGCCAGGCCGCCCCAGCAAGTTCAGCCCGAGAGCAGACCGCAAGATGCTGAAAGAAGTCTCTAAGAACCCCAGAATGTCATCACGGGACCTCCAGGTAGCTCTTGCCACTGTTGATGTCAAAGTGCACGAGTCTACCATTAGAAAGAGGCTGCACAAATTTGATCTACATGGGAGGTGTGCCAGGAGGAAACCTTTGCTGTCCAGAAAGAACATCAGGGCAAGACTAAAGTTTGCCAATGAACTCCTCGGCAAAGACCAGCACTTCTGGAACAATGTGCTCTGGACAGATGAGTGAAAGGTAGAGCTATTTGGCCACAGTACCAGAAGACATGTTTGGCGAAAACCAAACACAGTATTTGACCACAAGAACCTGATACCAACTGTAAAGCATGGTGGTGGAAATATTATGGTTTGGGGCAGCTTGGCTGCATCAGGGCCTGGTCAGCTCACCATCATAGAATCTACTATGAATTCTTCATTGTACGAGATGGTGCTTGAGGATAATGTGAGGCCATCTGTCGGGAAGTTGAAGCTCAAACAAAGGTGGACCTTGCAACATGACAATGACCCTAAACATACCAGTAAATCCACCAAGGAATGGCTGAAAAGAAAGAAATGGAGGGTTCTGGAATGGCCAAGTCAAAGCCCGGATCTAAATCCCATCAAGATGCTGTGGGGGGATTTGAAACGAGCTGTGCATGCAAGAAACCCCTCAAACATCGCACAGCTGAAAGAATTCTGCATGGAGGAGTGGGCAAAAATTTCTCCCAGTCAATGTCAGAGACTGGTGGACAGTTATAAGAAACGCCTACTTGAGGTTGTTTCAGCCAAAGGGGACAATACCACCTATTAGAGCCAAGGGTGTACTTACTTTTTCCACAGAAGGAAATGGCATCTCTGTTAATTTTTTGTTGAATAAATTATTGCAAAGTCAATTTTTCATTTTTTTTGTTCAATTAGATCACCTTTATCTGTAGATACTGTTTAAATGAAGATCAAATATTGATATGTCCACATTTGTTAAAAAGATTTAAAAAAACATTTCATGGGGTGTACTTACTTTTTCACGTGACTGTATATACACAGTGCATTCAGAAAGTATTCAGACCCCTTCACTTTTTTCACATTTTGTTATGTTGCAGCCTTATGCTGAAATCGTTTAAATTCATTTTTTCCCTCATCAATCTGCACTCAATACCCCATAATGACAAAGAGAAAACAGGATTTTAGAAAGTTTTGCAAATTTATTAAAAAGAAAAAACTGAAATATCACATTTGCATAAGTATTCAGACCCTTTGCTATGACACTTTAAATTTAGCTCAAGTGCCTCCCATTTGACACATGAAAGCCCAACACATTTTTGCAAACTCCAAGCGGGCTTTCATGTGTCTTTCACCGAGGAGAGGCTTCCGTCTGGCCACTCTGCCATAAAGCCCATATCGGTGGAGTGTTGCAGTGATGGTTGTCCTTCTGGAAGTTTCTCCAATCTCGACACAGGATCTCTGGAGCTCAGCCAGAGTGACCATCGGGTTCTTGGTCCCATGTCTTACCAAGGCCCTTCTCCCCCGATTACTCAGTTTGGCCGGGCGGCCAGCTCTAGGAAGAGTCGTGGTTGTTCCAAACTTCTTCCATTTAAGAATTATGGAGGCCACTGTGCTCTTGGGAACCTTCAATGCAGAAAGAATTTTTTTTGTAGGCTTCCCCAGATCTGTGCCTCGACACAATCCTGTCTCTGAGCTCTGCAGGTAGTTCCTTCGACCTCATGGCTTGGTTTTTGCTCCGATATGCATCGTCAGCTGTGAGACCTTATATAGACAGGTGTGTGCCTTTCCACATCATGTCCAATCAATTGAATTTACCACAGGTGGACTCCAATTAAGGTGTAGAAACATTTCAAAGATGATCAAGAGAAATGGGAGGCACCTGAGCTAAATTTAAAGTGTCATAGCAAAGGGTATGAATACTTATGTCAATGTGATATTTAATTTTTTTCTTTTTAATACATTTGCAAAACTTTCTAAAATCCTGTTTTCTCTTTGTCATTATGGGGTATTGAGTGTAGATTGATGAGGGAAAAAATGAATTTAAACAATTTCAGCATAAGGCTGCAACATAACAAAATGTGAAAAAAGTGAAGGGTCTGAATACTTTCTGAATGCACTGTAGCTGTGTCGGCACTTTTCCCACATACGCATAGCAAACTACTTTAGTGCGAGTAGCCTTACAAGGAACTTCGATGCAGGAGGAGGCCATTCGGCTATTATTACCAACCTATGGCTGTTCTATCCATTTTTAATGCCGAGTGTCAAGCAAGTCCTCCCAGACTCAGAACGGACGCTCTAACCATTACATTACATTACTGAGACAGGTTTAGACCAGAAAATTACAGGTATATCAATGTTGCCAATTATTTAATTTAATCGTAAGCATATTTAGGCAATAAAGTTTTACTTTATGCATTTCACGCAAACTCATGAGCATTTTATGGCGTAAACATAATCGATGAGGATCAATTTTCAGCATTCTAAAAATTTTTTTTACTACCCTACGTGTGGCGTACGTGTCTGCATTTTCAAAATTCATTTTCTTGGCAACCGTTGGTCCCATTGACACGAAATTTTACCAAGGAGCGCCAGCACCTGCAGAAATTATTTTATTCATAATTATGATGTCATCGGTCATGTAGTATGAACGCCATCTTGGAAAAACTTTACACCTCCATATCTCTGAAACCGCTCAATGGGAAAAAATTGAATCAAGGCTCATTGTCAAGCACTCCCCATTGAGAATAAGATAAGTTAATGATGATGTCATCGGTGCCTTCGTTATGACGTCATAACTCAACAAGTACACTTCATCCGATGAGTATGAATTTTTTTTTTCTCTGCATTTGTTGGTCTGATTGACACGGAATTTTTTTCACCATAAGAGCGCTTCCTCCTGTAGAATATTTTAATATGACATCATGGGTCACATGGTACAGGCGCCATCGACATCTCCGAAACCTCTCCATGGACAAAGATTGAAATGTGGCTCATTGTAAAGAACTCTCCATGGGGAATAAGTGTTAACAATATCATTGGTGCCTTGATTACGACGTCATAATTCGCCAGGGACAACGCTTAGTCTGATCAGTTTGAAATTTCTTGAGCGTGATCTACGTAACAATTATAGAAAAAAATCCTTCAAAAAAAAAAAAGAGTTGGCTCGCACCAAGTTGACTGCACGAACTGAGTATTCTTTGAACACCATATAGTTTTTGGGAGCGATCGAGACGGTGGCCTGGCTAATACACTGCCTAAAATAAAGGGATGCGTCAGAAGAACGTGCTTGCACGCTTGGAACAGGAATGTCCGTAGGATGGCTGTTGCCTATACACCACCCAAATAAAAGGGCGTCTTGCAGTTGTCGTGCGAATCCCTAAAGGTTAACACCAGGGACAGAACGGCTTTAACTGAGGCGACGACCAAATACGGATTTGCTATCAACCGTGGGAAGAAGAAATGAAGAGGAAGAAGCGGAGGCGCTTATCTGGAGAGGGAACGAACTCAAACGGGAATCCGGGGTAAAATGTACAAAAGGAAACACGTTTATTTCGGAACCCGAGAACAAGGAGCACGACGGTAAATAAATAATGATCCCAAATTGGGATCCCACACACTGACTTCCAAATACGAGGCAGGGGAAAATGAATTAACAAAAGAACACGTTCGTCGTGGGTTTGTGTAATGTGGTGCGAGCTTATCTGTCCGTCGTCCAACACGGCCCCAAGCTCTGGCGTGAGGGAACCCTCCGTCCGCCTCGCTCGCACGCTTCGCCAGGCCCCACGCGGCCCGCACCGCTCCAAGTCGATCATTCTTTTGTTCTTTCTTTATCTCATTCGTTTGCTCACATGGGGTTTTCGTTTCTTTAATCTGGGCATCCAGTCTTTCACTACCTCCCCTTATTATCCCCCTCATTCCCCAAATTTCGTCCTTCAATTCATTTTTCATTCCCCTCATTTCATTACTCATTCCCTCCATTTTATTGTTCAATTCTTTACTCTGGGCATTCATTTGATTTCTCAATCGCTCCAGAAATTGCATTAAGGCCTGGTTGTCTATGGGGG
The DNA here is from genome assembly GCF_964187855.1 of Myxine glutinosa. Taxonomy (NCBI): domain Eukaryota; kingdom Metazoa; phylum Chordata; class Myxini; order Myxiniformes; family Myxinidae; genus Myxine; species Myxine glutinosa. The sequence continues at coordinate 165,790,587 of NC_136267.1, read as the reverse complement.
CCGTCCCTACAGCGGGGGAAGTTCCATCACTAGGTTCAACCCCCCCATCTACATCCGAATCACCTCTGATGCTACCCTCATCTTCCATCCTTTCTTCCATATTGCTTACCTCTTCCATCCGTAAAGAAGAGGTCACTTTCCCGTGCGGCTTTTACCAGGAATAAAATTTTAATTTTAACTGACGCGCTGTGCGCGACACGCGCACCGATCGACGATGCAAATTTATCGCCTCCGACTACGAAAATTTTGTTTCCAAATTCTCCACGCTCTTGACACCAAACTTGACCCGGTGTGTACCCAGGTTTACCCAGTGTGTACCCCGGTTTCGAATAGGTACACTGTATCCCTGCGTGTCGTAAGAGGTGACTAAAAGGGTTGGCGCCAGGAAGGGCATCCGGCCATAAAAACATTGCCTCAAAAAGAGAACCATGACAATTACCACTACATATGGGCAGGGTACAGCCCAAAGTACCCAGTGGGAGACCCTAGCCCCTCTCGTCAAAACTCAAGGTGGGGAACCCGATCGAAGCAAGGGTGGAAATCACTCCATTTATGACGACGAAACGTCGACATGGAGATCGGTTTCTGAGGTTTGGGACATGGAATGTATAGTGGGGCGGCTTAGCCCAAATATTCAAAAGAATTGTGCATTTTGTGAAACAAGCACCAAATTTGGCACAAATGTACATTAATATGTTGCGAACATTTTCAGATATTGGGCCACTTGAAATTCCGTAATTTTTTTTTTCAAATTTTTTCAAATTTCGTCATTTCAAATTTTTCGGGTGACACCGTCACAATTTCGGTCTTCGAGGCCGGCCGATAGGCAAAGTGTGACCGGAAGGGACGAGGTTCTCCTGACCACGTGGCCCTCGATCTGGGAAGCGAGAGGCGTTCCATTAGTGGACGCGCCCCTCACGCCCGACTTTTGGGCGGCCCCGGCAGGCCGTTTGTTTTGACGTTCCGTGACAGGCCCCGCACCCCCACCTCCGGGCCGACCGGAAGCTTGTGCTGAGTACATCATACCTGAACAACTCAGTGAGGCAGAACACAGCAGTGCACACCAGGGTGACCCCTTCAGTGCATAAACCAATTAACCTGTCCACTGCAGGGCATATAGAAATGAAGTTATTTTCTGCATATAATAATAATATAAGTTCAGTTCTATATAACAATTTCTGTTATCACCACTACCACTACAACTACCACTACTACAAGCTTTGTCTGGAATTTTGTGGACTAACAGACAAACAGACATACAGACAAGCTGGGATCAAAACATTACCTCCTTCCACCATTGAGTGTAGAGGTAAACATCATGGAAATTATATCAAATACTAAACCCTAGATTTAATTCATGCTTACCCGTGTATTTGCTTCACTGGTTCACAAGGTCTTTTGCATACATGTAATTCAGACTCTCGTCTTCATTGCTGACCACACAATGTTCGCAACATATTAATGTACATTTGTGCCAAATTTGGTGCTTGTATCACAAAATGCACAATTCTTTTGAATATTTGGGCTAAGCCGCCCCACTATATCGGCCGGCCTCGAAGACCGAAATTGTGACGGTGTCACCCGAAAAATTTGAAATTACGAAATTTGAAAAAATTTGAAAAAAAAAATTACGGAATTTCAAGTGGCCCAATATCTGAAAATGTTCGCAACATATTAATGTACATTTGTGCCAAATTTGGTGCTTGTATCACAAAATGCACAACAGGTTTGCTATGCTGCTACACTAGTAGGGACAATGACAGGGAGATCAGGAGAAGTGGTGGAAGCACTGGTCATAAGAAGAGTGGACATATGTGGTGTGCAGGAGACGAGATGGAAGGGAAGTGGTGTGAGAATGGTGAAGGGTAGGCAGGGACAGAAATACAAGTTTGTGTGGCAAGGGTGCCCAGAAGGCGTGAATGGTGTTGGTGTCCTGTTTTCTGAGGAGTTTGTAGACAGTGTGGTGAGTGTGACTAGAGTGAGCGAAAGGTTGATGATGGTGAAAATGATGATTGGAAAGCTCTTGGTGAACATCATCTTGGGATATGCTCTGCAGGTTGGTCGGAGCGATGAAGAGAATGACAAGTTCTGGTGTGCAATAGAGAAGCTGATGGAAAACGTGAAAGATGAGGAAGTTTTTGTGGTAGGAGGAGACCTAAATGGACATGTGGGAAGGAGTATGGACGGTTTTGAGGGAGTTCATGGGGGTTATGGGGATATGGTGTGAGAAATGGAGAAGATGAAAGGACTTTGGAGTTTGCTGATGGAGCTGATTTGTTGATTTGTAATACTCAGTTCCAGAAAGAGGATAATAAGCTTGATACATGTACGTCAGGTGGGTTGACGACAACCGTTGACTACCTGCTGGTGCGTAGGCGAGATAGGGGGCACCTCCGGGACACAAAGGTGATCCAGGGGGAGGAGGCTGTTTGGCAGCACCACTTGGTTGTCTGCGACATAAGGGTGAAAGGTGCGAGGAGAGCTCGGCGGGTGAAGTACCAACTGAGAATGAAGGTGTGGAGGTTGAAAGAGATGACAGTGAGGGAGGCATTAAAAGAGAGGCTGAGTATGGTGGAGGATGATGTGGTTGAGCTTGAAAGTGGTTGGATGTCAATGAAAGATAGTCTGTTGGGAGCCGTTGGTGAGGTATGTGGATGGACAAAAGGACAACCGAGGCACTCGGAAACATGGTGGTGGGATGATGAAGTCGGAAAGAAGATTGACGAGAAGAGGAAGCAGTTCAAGGAGTGGCAGAAGGCGAAGGGTATGGGGGCAGAAAAGGCAGAGCATGAAAGTTATAAGGCAGCCAAGAAGGCTGCAAAGAAAGAGGTAGCAAAGGCGCAGGAGGCATGGAGGAAAATGTTCGGAGAACGCTTGGATTTGGAAGAGGGTCAGAGAGCGGTATTCAGGATTGCAAAGCAGATAGCAAAAGAGGTGTGATGTGATGGGGGTGAGTTGCTTGAAGGATGAAGTGGGACAAATTGTTGTGGACCCAGATGGAATTAAAGGAAGATGGAAGAGATATATGGAAATGCTGTGAATGCAGAGAATGAATGGGACGGCAACATAGAGAGTAACCCAGTTTTAGGACCGGCAGAGAAGATAACCGAGAAGGAAGTTGAGGAAGTGATAAAAGCAATGAAGAGTAGAAAAGCAGAAAGGCCGACGGGAGGTGTGGGAGATATGTTGAAGGTAGCGGGAAATTGGGGTGTGAAGAGAATGACAGAGATCTGTAATCTGGTGGTGAAAGAAGGCCGCATTCCAGTGGTTTGGGAACTGAGTACCCTCGTCCCTCCATACAAGGGGAAAGGTGACCCTCTGGACTGTGGCTCGTATTGAGCGATAAAGTTATTGGAGCATGGAATGAAAGTATTGGAAAGAGTGTTGGAAAGCAGGATAAGGAAGAAAGTGAAGATTGACGAAATGCAGTTTGGATTTATGCCAGGAAGAGGAACGACAGACACGCTTTTTATTGTGAGGCAGTTGCAGGAGAAGTACATGGAGAAGAGGAAGAAGTTGTTTCTTGGGTTTGTTGATTTGGAGAAAGCAATCGATAGGGTTCCACGTGAAGTAGTGACATGGGCATTGAGGAAGTTAGGAGTGGAGGAATGGTTCATCACAGTAGGGATGGCAATGTACAAAAGAGCGCGCACAGCTGTAAGGACGAAGGACGGGAACAGTGGTGAGTTTGAGGTGAAGGTGGGAGTGCATCAAGAGTCGGTACCAAGTCCACTACTATTTGTAGCTGTGATGGAGGTGCTGGCTCGGAATGTAAAGGAGGGTTTACCGTGGGAGTTGTTGTATGCAGATGATCTGGTGTTGATTGCAGAAAGTATGGATGGACTGAAGGAGAAGATGAACAAGTGGAAGGAATGTAGGGAGACAAAAGGTCTGAGGGTGAATATCGGAAAAACGAAGGTGATGGCATGTGGTAAAGCATGTGGTGAGGTGGAAAGAACTGGGAAGTGGCCGTGTGCTGTGTGCAGGAAGGAGGACGGAGTGAATTCCATTCAATGTACAATGTGCGCCGAGTGGGTTCATCAAAAATGTAGTGGTTTGAGAGGGTCATTAACCAGTGTGGCAGCTACATTAAAGTGTAAGGTGTGCACAGAGGGAGCTGCAGATGGAGGAAATGTTGAGTTGGATCTTGGAGGCGGCGTGAAGCTGGAAGGTGTGAAAACATTTTGTTACCTAGGAGACATGCTGAATGGAGAAGGTGGATCAGACTCGGCAACTGTTGCTCGAGTGAGATGTGCATGGAAGAAGTTTCGGGAACTGAGTGGCTGCTGATGAGGAGGGGAGTGCCGTTGAAGCTGAAGCGAAAGGTGTATGCTGCATGTGTGAGAAGTGTTATGATTTATGGGAGCGAGACATGGGTAATGAACGTCGAGCAGCAACGAAGGCTGGAAAGGGTGGAAATGCGAATGGTTCAGTGGATGTGTGGAGTATCGTTGAGAGAGAGGAAGACAAATGATGAATTGCGAAAGATGATGGGAATAGAGCCTGTGATGGATGCTGTGAAGAGAAACAGTTTGAGATGGTTTGGTCATGTGTTGAGGAAGGATGAAAGTGACTGGTTGAGAATAGTGATGAAAATGAATGTAGAAGGAAGTAGAGGACGGAGAAGACCAAGAAAGACTTGGCTAAAGATGGTCGAAGAAGAAATGCGGGCAAGGAGGTTAAAAAGGGGAGATGCAGAAAATAGGGCAAAATGGAGAAGATTGTCATGGGGACCGTAAGGCTAACCCCCGCTCTAGCAGGGAAAATGGCCTTAAAATGCCTGTTGTTGCAAGAATGTGTTGCATGCTTGGAAGATTGCCCGTAGGTAGGGTTCTCTCCTAATAATAACAGTAATTATAAAATTAGGATCACATGACCTGTAGCTTATCTCATCACATGCTTTCCACACCTTAGTCAGGTTCCCTATGTCAATAAATTATATTTCGTTCAAAATCATGGTAGATTAGCAAACCTATACATTTTTGGAAAGGTTATAGCATAAGGAAACTAAAAATCAATGTTTACATTTGGAGAGATACCTGTATGGCGGCCATTTTGGATTTTCAAAATGGCCACTGTAAAATACATATTTTGTTCTATTTCTGCCTCTAATTACCATAAAAACTTTTAAAAATATACTAAACCTATATTTTCAGGGACAAGGAATCCAATGAAAGTATCAAATTAGTGTTATGGGGAATGGTAAGACACGAATCAAAGGTTTTGAATTGCAAAATAATGTCTTTATATTCGCGATAAGTTGCATAATCAAATACATGTTATCATTTTGTACAGGCAGTTAATAACATCAAAATGTGTCACAATAATTCATATCACCAAACATACACAGGCAGTCAGCAAAATCATATATACACATGCGGTCAGTATAACTTCACATCTACACAGGCAGTCAATGACAAAATATACACAGGCAGTCAATGGCATCAAACATACACGATTACAGAATATGCCATTTAGAGTTCGTCATCACTGTCCTGTGTGTCGTATCCGACAATATAGTCCGCATCATTTTCACAGTCCGTTCCACACAAGCAAAGGTCAGTCAAATTGATTGGCAAATCGAATTGGTCGAATGGTCGATCGAATCGAATTCGATGAATTGAATCGAATCGATCGAATTGGTCGAATGGTCGAATGGTCGATCGAAACGATTGGTCGAAAGGTCGAATTGGTCGAATGGAATTGGTCGATTGGTCGAATTGGTCGAATTGGTCGAATCGAATTGGTCGGAATTGGCAAATGTAAACATTGATTTTCAGATTTTCCATGTAATAACTAATAACGTTTCCAAAAATGTATAGGTTTGCTAATCTACCATGATTTTGAACGAAAAAACATAGTGAACCTGACTACCTTGTGACTGGTCATATTTTTCTTTATTCTTCCGTTTTCATCAGTGCTGATTACAATACTGGTGATTACGGTGTGGCATCTTTATCACACACTTTCCTCATGATGTAGGGTATGATATGTTGTGATTCATAATATTTATTTCAAAAATGACGAAAATTATAAAGTGCATTTCCACATTGCCCAACGTAGGTGTGCTGAGAAGGGTACTCCCACACCGTGGGCGAGAGTGCATGCCCATTAGTAATAATAATAATTATAATAATAATAATAATAATAATACCTGTAACAATATTTAGATTATCATGACAATGATTCAGGTGGACCATGCAATTTAAGAAAATAATAATCACACCAATGACGACTCTGGACATCAAAGTTGGAAACACAATTAGTGAAAAATACTCATCCATGTTCACCTGCTTATTAAACTTGTTTACCTAATTTCCCTACACCATCCTATGTCCATCAAACTTGGTTTGGTTGGAAAAAAGAAAGAAAGGGAAACTCTGACCTCTTCAAACACATCAAGGCCAGCACCAGCACAGCGTCCAGAGTTTAGAGCCCTCAGCAGCGCATCTTCATCCACAATTCCACCACGTGCACAGTTCACCACACGCACACTTGGCTTACAGTGGAGAAATGTCGCATCACAAAGCAGCCCTGTATAAACAAAAGGAGTGTTTCCAGAATTATGACTATTATGACTATTCAGGCCAAGCAAGGTTTGGAGTGCAAATTGAGGAAGGAACAAGATCGGCACTCACAAACCTCCACCAGGCTGAACAGTGTACGTTTTGTATCTCACTGATAGGCCAGATCTACATCCTGACCTGAACCAAAAAAAATCAATTTGGCTTGTTCTTGTCACCTAACCAACTGATCCATCTAGTTTTGTCGTAACTTGTCCACAAATTTTTGAACTGTCATGCTATATATCGTTTTTTTTGTCCCATCTCTCAATAGTGAAGAATCACTAAAAAAATTAGAAAATTCTCATATCCAGATCCGGTTGGGATCTTCACCAAAATCGAAGCAAGTTTTTCTTTGTCACACACCCAACCTGTCCACCAAGTTTTGTCTGAATACATCCCCAACTTTTGGAGATATCCTGCACACAAACAAACAGACAGGGGTGAAAATATAACCTCCGTCCATTGTAGATGGCGGAGTTAATAAAGATGAGTGGGCCAGTTCCAGAGGTAGCCATGCAAGCCCAAGCCATGACAGTTCCAGAGGTAGCCATGCAACCATGCTTCACAGGTGGAGTAGTATGCTTTGGATCACATGCAATTCCTTCCTTTCTCCACACTTTCACATTTCCATCGACTTGGTAAAGCTTTACCTTGGTCTAATCTGTCCATAAAACTTTGTTCAAGAACGCTACTGGCTCACTTCGATACAAAATCTATCTGGCCTCTGTTTGGTGCTGATGGGAGGTTTGCATCTTGCGGTGTAGCCTTTGTAATTCTGTTGTCGAAGTATTGTGTGAATGGTAGATTGTGATACTTTCACCCCTACACTCTGGAGGTTGTTCGTGATGTCACTGACAGTTGTTTTGTGCTTTTTCTTCACAGCTCTGACGATTTTTCTGTCAAAAACTGCAGTTGTTTCCCTTGGCCGACCAGGCCATTGTCTATTGCCAAGTACACTTGTGGTTTATTTCTTTTTCAAGATATTCCAAATTATTGTATTTGCTCTGCCCAATTGTGCTATAGTTCTAATTAAAATTATTCTGTTTTTTTCAGCTTCTGAGTTGCTTGTTTTTCTTTCATATACAGTTATCTGGTCTTTATGCTGGTTTATACTTAATGACTCCAAATGCAAACTCCCAAAGCAAAAGTAAAGACTAAAACCAAGACTAGACATTCACAGCTCTTTAATGTATTAACAATTGATACAACAAGAAACACCTGAGAAACAGTAAACACATGTCAGTCATTTGTTCCAATAATTATGCTTACCTAAAATGGGGGGACTGAAACAAAAAAGAGCTGTTGTTCTACAATGGTAAACATATATGTATATAAATACCAATAAATATTTAATTACTCGCAGCAAAATATTTAATTAATAAAATCATCTGCAGCTCTATGTAATACTGCTCTCCCCTCTGGTCTGGTGCTCCTGCCTCACACCTAGCCCGTCTTCACGCTGTTGAAACCAAAGCGTTCAGAATCATTGGAATCTCCCGTGATGAAGCTAACTCCAAGGGCCTTTCACTCACTCACCGCAGGCAGGTTGGTGGTCTTTCCGTCTTCTACCGACTCCTCTCTGGCCTTGCCCCCCCAGCCCTCTCTGGGCTCTGTCCCCCAAATATTCCTACAGGTCGCACAAGATCTGCCTGCAACCCTCTTATGGTTAAACTGCCAAAATCAAGACTTTCTGCTCACCTTCACTCCTTCATTCCTCTTTTCTCCCGCCTCTGGAACAAACTCCCTCACTCTCTTCAATCCCACTCCACCCTCCAGGTCTTTAAAACAGCTGTTCACCACCATCTCTTATCCTCCCCCATCCAAAACCTTGATCTTTTCTACCCCCGCTAATTTCGGTCCCCTTGTGTTTTATACCTCTCCCCCCCCCCCCCTCCCCTTCCCACGCCTCCTGCCCCCAAGCCCTCTCCCTCCCACACTTCTCCCTGCTCTCAAATGTTGTGGTTGTGTGCTTCCCCTTCTCTCCCCATCTTGTCTTCCGCTCCCTCTTTTTGTATATTTTGTTTGTCTGGTCGATTTGTTTGTGAAATAAATGTTAGCTCTTTCACGAGCCTCGATTCAGTATACAAAAAAAAAAAAAAAAAAAAAAAGAAGCTGACCTTTTGTACTCTTGCCTCGTATTCATTTTTTAAAATCTCAAATGACCTGCTTCTACATTCGCAGCACAGGGCTGCGGAATGTAGAACCAGGTCATGCTCACGGCTCGTGGAAGACGTTTGTTGCGTATGCCCAGTTGCTTTGTGCGTGGCTGGTGGAAGATATGTTTTGGAACTGTGTCATGCTCGCGGCTCATGGAATTTTTTTGCCGGCCCACAAAAATATCGCGAATACACAGGATACAGGGCCGCGAATATAGAAGCAGGTTGCAATTTATCAACCGCAAGTACATGGAACCTGCGAATGTCGGGACTGTGAATTTCGGGTTCCAACTGGTGTCAAATTTGTTTTTTAATAGTGCGAGTATATCTGACCTGACAACACACAATTTAGATTTGAGCTGCACCATACCCATGTGCACGACACTTCAAACAGTTTGACATTTTAAGGCATTATTAAAAACACTTTTTTAAACCAAGGAGTGCATATTCACATGGACTAAATGTAAACAGCCATTCCGTACATACCTTTTGTTGAGGGCATCAGTGGTGTGTGGAAAGTGATAAAATCACAAAGTGGCCAAATTTCTTCCAGTGGCAAATTTGCAACACCAAACTCAGCTGACACATTTGCTGGAATAAATGGGTCATGACCAATGGTCTTTTAGGAGAAGGGAATGGAAAAAGACAGGATATTACCCTATTGAATCATCTGAATCTACATCTAGAAATAATTAAATAAAATTAAATGTAGTTATTTGCATCAATACAAAAACAGACTTGCTTTTGATTACCAAAACCGTGAGCTAAGGACGGTCAAGCATTCGATGGCATTTTCAAACAATAATGATTATTTTGTCAATCAAATTACAATGTACATGAATTTCTGTGATTCCTGATATAACTACCACTTTGATTTCATGAGAAGGCCTGTGTATCCCAGGGACTCTGATAGTTATCTATGCTGGTGGGAGCATTAGCTCCTGCTAGGTTTATTCAAGCCAGATGGTCAAAGGGTAGAGGCCTGACAAAGAATGGTCACACAAGGAGGACGGATGGGGTTATTGAACTTTTAGGAACTTATCTTGTGGATGGTATCACAAATGTAAAACCACACCAGCAGGAGTTGTGACCGCTAGTGTAGCGACTCAAACAGATCAAGTGGGAAGCAATTGAAAGGTTTATGATGAGTACAATAGATGGCACTAGGGTTAAAGACCCTGATATTTATAATCAAACGAACTCTCTCCAGGAATCCTCATGATCCAAAATCGAAATATCAAAGCCCAAGTGTGTGTGTGTGTGTGTGTGTGTGTGTGTATGTGTGTGCATGTATGTATTGAATGAATGAATGAATGATCGTTTTAAGGCCATTTTCCCCGCTAGAGCAGAGGTTAGCCTTGCGGGCCCCATGACAATCATGGTTCCCTGTTTGAGGCAATGTTTTTATGGCCGGATGCCCTTCCTGACACCAACCCTTGGTCGCCTTTTACGATGCGCAGGGATACAGTGTGCCTATTCTGAATCGGGGTACACACCGTGATCATTCATCCCAGCAAGATGGTACTCAATTTGCCGACCTCGGAAGGATGACAGGCTGAGTCAACCCCCCTGGCGTTAATTCAGCGATCAACCGGGATTCGAACCCAGGATCCTAGGATCCCAAACCGGCACCCTAACCACTAAGCCAACGCCAGGCATGTATTGTGTGTATGTATTGTGTGTGTATGTTTATATATATATTGTTATGTCGGTGGGGTAGTGATATGTAGAGTCAGGTAGATTTGTATAAATTAACATGCTCCGGATGTTGGGTTAGAACCATCACCATGTAATACGTTTTGTTTAGCCGAATGTTGGATTAAGGTGTATCTTCGTCCCCACTACGAGGAATGGGGCATGTTAACTAGGTATAGGGATTATGTTAATTCCCCTGTTCGTCAAACCTCAGTAATTTACATCCTTTGTCCCTTATGGCACCGCACCATAGACAGTAGCACAGGAAATGCCCGTTAATTAAACCACACTAAATAATAAAACTAACCGGAAACCAGATGACGCACTTGGGCTGATTACCCCGACTGGAAAGTATGCATAGGACGAAAGATCCGTGAAGACACACCGCGAGGAGCCATGATTGGCCAGGGCTCCTGATTGGCAGAGAGAAGGGCGGAGCAAGAAGGCACCGACTGATTGGCAGAGAGAAGGGCGAGCAAGAAGTGGCACGCTGATTGGTGGATAGCTGGACGAGGTGGTGGTGGCCTGCGGGCATTGGTGGAGAAGCGCCGATGGCGTCACGACCCGACGTTAAAAGAACTCTCGGACGGACATTTTCTCTCTCTTGTTTTTTGCTGACAACATCTGGCTCCCTTGTTCTTCTCCCTCGCGCTCTTGTGCCTGTTCTCGTTCTGGACCTCGGGAACGATTGTGCTTGGATCGACCGTTTTCAGAGATGCCATCGGAGATGTACAGAGGCTGCAGGAAGAGCCGCAGCCCGGGAACTGCGGTTCTCCGTGCATGGACGAGTGTACGAGCACTGCAGCGCGAAAGGGCGCAACGAGGCCTGGTTCCCGCCAACGCGTGCGGTTCACGCACAACGTAGCCGGTGCCCCGGACCCGTTCGTAGACCCCGACGAGATCCCACCAGTGATCTTATTATTACCTCTGTGGTAGAATAAATCTTTATACTATGTAACTAGTTTTGAGATTGGTGAGTGAACCAATAGGTGGTCGTAAGAATGTTAGGAATGTATCTCGCTCTGTTAAAGCTGGGAGTCCGTTGTCCACCTCCTGTACAGCCCCGGGCTAGAGCACCCTCCTATTGTGAGGGAAATGGAACTCACAGCAGGAGGGGAGCGAGTTGATGCCAGGAGGGCGATTGTGGATGACCAAGGAGCTTTAGCGCACGGAGGATTAACATTCAGCGCACAGGGGATTAACTCCAGTTTGTCCATATAAACCAGAGCAAACTTTGAGTCAGGACACTTGTCATCAGAAGCTCTGCCCGAAGGAATGAACGCGTACCACAAGTACGGCGCTGCGGAGAAGACATCGACCAAGGAAGAGGGACTATGCGGATAGAGTTATCTGGTCCATTGAGTTAAACGGTAGTTATTTGGTATTGGAATGAAGTGAACAACCAGTTAATAAAGTCTAGACCTTTTGTAAAACCTGTTTCCGGTCATTGGAGTCTTGAGTCCCAAACACACCTCCACAACAATTTGGCGAGCCAGATAGGGGTCAAACTGGACACAGCATCTGAAAAGGTAAGAGTTATTCTTTGTTATCCTTGTCCAAAATATGATCTACGAACCTGCGTTTAGTTCTTGTACATACATGGTGGAGGAGGTGGTGGTGGGCTTCCCGGCGCACCGATGCCGCGATATAGGTAACATAACGATAATCCAAGGAGTGTAACATATTTTGGTCATGACCGTCCGAGGTAAAAGTCACGGATGGAACGTTTTAAACGATTGTAGCTATTATTCGTGGGTTTTCTAATGATTTCTGTAAAATACGTATTTTTCCTGCGTTGTGTAATTTTTCTGACAAGCGCCACTGATGTGCGCGAAGCGAACGAATGTCTACCTGCATTCGCCTCTGTAATTGAGACTGCGTCTTTGTGAAGATTAGTGCGTAGTCACATAAAGACGCTGGTCATTAAGGGCCTTGCTGTGAACTGGGGGCAAACGGGGCATGAGTGCACCATGTGACCATTTGCTCCCAAGTCTTGTAAGGCCGGTACATTTGTTTAGCACTTGGGATACAGATATTTTTTCTCCATAATACAGATATTTTTTCTCTCTCATTCAAATTGGATGAAAATCGCACTTTTATATTTTCCCCCATTCCAATGTGCTCATATCTGTGGTACGGCTAGTGGGATTTAGATAAATTAAACGAAATTGTGTAGGACCAAAGCCGTGGGTACAAGGTTTCCCGCCATTTTCTAAAACACCTAAAACTCGTTCGATCAACAAATAAATTCATGACAGACAACCCCATCTCATACCGGTCCAGAATTATTATGAAAGATGGCGATTGGATGAAAAAAAAAATTGCATACCGACACCCTCACTGTCCCTCATTGTCCCTCATTTCCATTCCGGCTACCTGTCTCCTGCTCCCGCTCCTTCTCCCCTCCCTCTAGTTCCCATTGGCGGACGTTTTTGCGAGAAGCAAAACGTTTGGCAGGAAGCTTCCAGGAAGCAGAGCCAGTGCTTTTGTTTTTTGTGTTTTCCTCTGCTCCCTGGGCTCGCAGTGCTGTACGTTGCACTAGTTGACTGATATATAAATCCCATTCAAAAGTCAAGTGAATTGGATGAAAATTAAGGATTTTTGAAATTGTTGTTGACTTTTGGGCTATGTTGAATAAAATAGTTGTTGATTGCACTAGTTGACTGATATATAAATCCCATTCGAATGACAAGTGAACCGAATGAAAATTAAGGATTTTTGAAATTGTTGTTGACTTTTGGCCTATGTTGAATAAAATAGTTGTGGGTTAAATTAGTTGACTGATATATAAATCCCATTCAAAAGTCAAGTGAATCGGATGAAAATTAAGGATTTTTGAAATTGTTGTTGACTTTTGGGCTATGTTGAATAAAATAGTTGTGGGTTGAATTAGTTGACTGATATATAAATCCCATTCAAAAGTCAAGTGAATCGGATGAAAATTAAGGATTTTTGAAATTGTTGTTGACTTTTGGGCTATGTTGAATAAAATAGTTGTGGGTTGAATTAGTTGACTGATATATAAATCCCATTCAAAAGTCAAGTGAATCGGATGAAAATTAAGGATTTTTGAAATTGTTGTTGACTTTTGGGCTATGTTGAATAAAATAGTTGTTGATTGCACTAGTTGACTGATATATAAATCCCATTCGAATGACAAGTGAACCGAATGAAAATTAAGGATTTTTGAAATTGTTGTTGACTTTTGGCCTATGTTGAATAAAATAGTTGTGGGTTGAATTAGTTGACTGATATATAAATCCCATTCAAAAGTCAAGTGAGTCGGATGAAAATTAAGGATTTTTGAAATTGTTGTTGACTTTTGGGCTATGTTGAATAAAATAGTTGTTGATTGAATTAGTTGACGGATATATAAATCCCATTCGAATTGTAAAAATTGTGGTAACGTTTCTTTGTAACTTTGTAAAGTTGTAACTTTGTAAAGTTTCAACAAAAGTTGTTGTAAAGTTGTAAAGTAAAGTTTGCAACATTGAAATAATGTTGTTGTAAAACGTTTCCACAACGTCGCTACAACATTTCACTTTCGTTGTTGCAACGTTTTGCTCCAACGTTTTGGGAACATTCAAATGTTGGGTTTTGCTGACGTTTCCACAACGTTGTTTCAACGTTTTTTACATTACTTTCCTGCAACATTGAAATAATGTTGTTGTAAAACGTTTCCACAATGTCGCTACAACGTTTCACTTTCGTTGTTGCAACGTTTTGCTCCAACGTTTTGGGAACATTCAAATGTTGGGTTTTGCTGACGTTTCCACAACGTTGTTTCAACGTTTTTTACATTACTTTCCTGCAACATTGAAATAATGTTGTTGTAAAACGTTTCCACAACGTCGCTACAACGTTTCACTTTCGTTGTTGCAACGTTTTGCTCCAGCGTTTTGGGAACATTCAAATGTTGGGTTTTGCTAACGTTTCCACAACGTCGCTACAACGTTTCACTTTCGTTGTTGCAACGTTTTGCTCCAACGTTTTGGGAACATTCAAATGTTGGGTTTTGCTGACGTTTCCACAACGTTGTTTCAACGTTTTTCACATTACTTTGCTGCAACATTGAAATAATGTTGTTGTAAAACGTTTCCACAACGTCGCTACAACGTTTCACTTTCGTTGTTGCAACGTTTTGCTTCAACGTTTTGGGAACACTCAAATGTTAAGTGAATCGGATGAGAATTCACGAGTTATCTAATTATTAGAAATTAATGAAGTACTTATTTAATTAATTACATTTCTTTCTCTTCTGACCATGAACTTGGTGTCGACCTGCAGGCCAAACCGTTGGTCAGATGAGCTCGATACCGTGACCAATTATAGTAAGTCACTTGAATGGATGCATATATTAATTATGACATCATAAGTCACGTGACATGGCGGCCATGGTGGATTTCTTGAAAACCTTTAAAATGCATCCCTGCATTCATTTTTCGATCGATTGAGTTGAAATTTTGAACAATCGGATCTGGACTGTCGTTGTTAACGACTCTGGCATGCACCCGTCCAATCAGGATGGAGCGGTATGGTCCCCGGATCATCACTGCCGCCGCAGTTTTAATTAGTTTTACATTTACCTTTCACTCTTTCTTTTCTGTTCATTGTTCTCTTGGTCATACAATTTTTTGAAGACATGCATGTCATGATATAGGAAATGTTTGTTCTGTTGAACGGAAGAAATGTTTATGGTAATTTAATTCAATGTGGTAGGTGGGCAACACCACAAAGCATACCTCTTTTAAGGTGTGTATAAACCCTGGAACATTCCAGCAATCAATACGATGCTGAAATGGTGTAATTTAATTCAATGTGGTAATTTAATTCAATGTGGTAGGTGGACAACACCACAAACCATACCTCTTTTAAGGTGTGTATAAACCCTGGAACATTCCAGCAATCAATACGATGCTGAAATGGTGTAATTTAATTCAATGTGGTAGGTGGGCAACACCACAAAGCATACCTCTGTTAAGGTGTGTATAAACCCTGGAACATTCCAGCAATCAATACGATGCTGAAATGGTGTAATTTAATTCAATGTGGTAGGTGGGCAACACCACAAAGCATACCTCTTTTAAGGTGTGTATAAACCCTGGAACATTCCAGCAATCAATACGATGCTGAAATGGTGTAATTTAATTCAATGTGGTAGGTGGGCAACACCACAAAGCATACCTCTTTTAAGGTGTGTATAAACCCTGGAACATTCCAGCAATCAATACGATGCTGAAATGGTGTAATTTAATTCAATGTGGTAGGTGGGCAACACCACAAAGCATACCTCTTTTAAGGTGTGCATAAACCCTGGAACATTTCAGCAATCATGACGATTTTCTCATGTCACCTGGAATGGTGTAATATTGTGTAATATGGTCGACCTTGGGTTTGTTTGGGTTTGTTGTTTATTTTTGTGGGTATATATTTTTGTGTATTTTGTATATATTTTCACGACAAATTCCAGTTAACATCCTGCAAAATTTGCTCGTTTTTCTGGCCGAGTCGAAATTGCGTTGGGTTCCTATGGCATGCGCCATTAAAAGCGCCGTATAATGGTTGAGCTCCCTTTATTTCGTTTTGGTCACGCGAATGAGCAGACAAAATGACGAATGCTGCGGCTGGAGCAGTAGAAGCGATTTTTCTTTTAATTGTTTAATGATTATTCGATATTGTTATGACTTATTGTCAATAGGTATACTAAGTGGTCAGGAGGTAGCCTTTTGCTATGTACAGTTTATTTTATTGTTGATTATACCACATAGCTGTGGTGATAAAGGAAATGTTTGTTTTTCAAATAGATGATTAAGTGGTCAGGAGGTAGCTTTTTGCTATGTACAGTTTATTTTATTGTTGATTATACCACATAGCTGTGGTGATAAAGGAAATGTTTGTTTTTCAAATAGATGATTATGATATGACCATGATTATAAAATCATGATGATTATTATGAATGATATCATAGGGTTCCAATGCAGAATGATTGCACGAACTTGGAAAAGAACTTTCAAGCCCTATGGGATAAATTGGGTATTACAAGTGATGGAGTTTCAAAATTTAGCATGATTGAAGGAATTTGACAGTCCCATTTCAGGAGTTTTACGAAATTTATATTGCCAAGAGATTTTGGGTACTATTAAAAGAAAAATGATGAGATATTTTTCCCAAAGAACTTTAATATTTGCCATCCATTTTGGCTGTCTCACAAATGAAGGATGAGTTGCCTTTAGTGGTTGCAAAGAAAATTTGTGGAGACCAGGCAAAATGGGAAAATATGTCAGATATGACCCTAGGACAGAACAGTGATTCGTCAATTGACATGAGGTATGAACCAGAGGTGACGACCAATGATCTTCAATCTCAGTCAATAGATGGACCTGTCCTGACATCATTGGGGAAAGGGCTTATGCAAGGAGTCATCCAAAATGATTAATTTGATTTATTGATGAATATTGATAAATTAATTGAAATTGAATAATTGAATTGAACTGAATAAATTTAATTGAATAAATTTAACTGAATAAATTGAACTGAATAAATTGAATTGAATATATTGATTGTTTGATTGATGAAAATGCGGTCTCAAGAAAGAAGCTTTGATATCTTTGTGAGATATTATCAATGTGAAGACAACCTTGGAAAATTGAGCAAGGTGGTGAGTTTATATATAGATACCTTCTCTGTGCTCATTCGTTTATTCTTTCTTATTCGTTCGTTCGTTCTTCGACCACGTGTTTCTCCCCCATTTCCCCAGATAGATTGTCAAATTTCAATTCGTTATTTTATCGTCCATGTGATATTGTTTGATTATAGTTAGTTTTGGTTTGAATTTCCTGTAACTCGTATTTAATTAATCGTGTTCTGCTCCTCGTGTGTGGCCTTGTACTGTAGTTGTACCCCCATCGGTGTTTTGTTAACTTAAGTGTGTTTTGCTTGGCTCTTGGTTGTTTCCCTTCTACCCCGAACATAATACTGTCTAACGTTCTAAATCCCCACCCCCCCCCCCCCAAAAAAAAACAACAAAAAACCAAAAACATTTATTTTATTTTCTCCACGTGTACTGTTGTCTCATCCTGTATTTTCTGTCCAGGTGTGCTGTTCGCCCCACCCCCATTATCTCCTTGCCATCCACCGTTTGCCCTGTTCATGTGACTCGTGGTGGTCCCTCTCGGCTCTCCCCCCGTTGGTATTTTTGTGCATATAAGATTGTTCATAGTTCTGTTTAAATATTTTTAAATATGTTTAACCTTTCCCCTTCTGTTTTTTATTCAGTGGTATATTACAACACGCTGTTTTTCTTCCTATTTAAAAGGCTTTTCTCAATTTCCTCTCCAACTCATTCCACTTCAAAAAAAAGAAATTCTATATCTTATACGTCTCCCTCACTACATGGTCTAAATTCACATTCATTCCATCCCTCCTCCATCATCCTGAACCGGATTGCTAACTTGAAAATCACAACAAACCCAATTTGTTATCAATGTTCGTCTTTCATTAATCATCCACTTTCTAAACTCCCCTCTTGCCCCTCCCATCCAAATCCCCCCCCTTGCACCTACACTCCGAAACTTCCCCCTTGCCCCTCCACTCTTAAACTCCCCCCTTGCCCCTCCACTCCTGAACTCCCCCCTTGCCCTTCCCCTCCTAAACTTCCCCTTTGCCCCTCCCCTCCTAATCCCCCCCCTTGCCCCTCCACTCCTGATCTCCCCCCTTTCCCCTTCCCTCCAAAACTCCCCCCTTGCCCCTCCCCTCCTAAACTCCCCCCTCACTCCTCCCCTTCAAAACTCCCCCCCAATCCCTCCCATTCAATTCTCCCCCCATACCATTCCTCTCCAATTCTCTCTCCTCCCCCCTCCTCCTCCAAGCTGCCTCCTCCCCACTTCGTCTCCCCTCTATCTCATACCTCCACCCCCCCAAACCTTCTACTTTCCTCTGCCCCCCCTCAAACAACCCCTCACTGTGCCGCATCCCTTCACCAGCAAACCTTTCATCCTCCTCATCCTTCCCTTTCTTGGAACTCTTCTGCAACATCTGAAACACTATCAACTGCTCTCCCTACCTCCCCCTCTCATCCTTCATCTTACCCTACTCCTCCCCTCCCCTGTCCTGTACCCGATGCTCCCCCTCTCTCTTCATTAACGGTATGGACCTCAAACATCCGGGGCCTTCGCTCAAACCTGACTGATCTCTCCATACAGGTTGCTTCTGACAATCCAGACTTGATCTGCTTAACAGAGACTTTCCTCCTTCAAGATGTCTCTGATTCCTTAATATCTCTTCCTGGTTACTCCCTCCTCCGGTATGATAGACCTGAGCCTCGGCCTGGTGGTGGGGTGGCTATCTTTGTCAAAAACTCTCTTCCTCACTCTCCTTGCACTGCTCTCTTTCCTCCTCACCCGCAGGAGTACCTCTGGTTACGGCTTCCTCTCCGCTCCCACCTTTTGTTCATATGTGTTCTGTACCGTCCCCCAAACAGTGATGACTCCATCTACATTTCAATGTCTGACAACATGGACCAACTTCTATCCACTCATCCCAACTCTCTCTTCCTCATATGTGGTGACTTCAACTGTCATCATGCCACCTGGTTGGGTGTGGGTTCCTCTCTCACTAGTCATGGCACCTCAGCAAAGGACTTCTGTGACTCACTGGGATTGACACAATCTGTCAATTTCCCGACCCGGATCTCAGCCAATGGAGTATCTTCTCTTCTAGACTTGGTTATGACAAACTTCCCTGCTAATGTCTGCTGCTCTTCTTCTGCTCCAATCGGTTCTTCTGATCATGTGCTTGTCAAAGTGGACATCTCTCTGGCCATTCTCAGAGAGCCTCCTCAGCGTCGACGAGTCTGGCATTTCACTCAGGCCGACTGGGACGGTCTTCAAGCAGCCATCAATCGTCTGGATTGGTCTCCCATCTCCACTGCCTCTGACATCAATTCTTCCTGGGAATTCTTCCAAAGCAAACTGATCTCTCTCATGCACAGATTTATCCCATCTCGCCTTCAATTGTCTTACCCTTCCTCCCGTCCATGGTACACTGAATCTTGTGGTGAGGCAGTTGCCCTGAAACAACTTGCCTTTGCCTCTTGGAAGGCTAATCCAACTGAAGGAAATCTCAGTTCCTTCCACCAAGCTCGGAACAAGTGTGTGTCTACCCTCAGGAGTGCCAGGAAGCACTATCTCTCCTCACTCAAGAATGAACTCTCAAACCTGTCTCCTTCCTCCAAATCCTGGTGGCGTCTGGTCAAATCCGTTTCTGGTGTTTGTTCCCCCTCCATCCCCTCCCTTACCTCAAATGGCCACACAGTTGACATCGCACGTGACAAAGCCGAATGCCTCAACTCTGTGTTCGCCTCGAAATCCTTAGTCCCAAACCCATCTCTCTCTGTTCCCACCTTTCCCAGTCGAACCCAACTGCTCCTGGACTCTGTGTCCTTCTCTCCTGACAAGGTGGAGGAGTTTTTGTCAAACCTCGACTCTGATTCTGCAACTGGACCAGACGGCATCAGCCCACGGGTCTTAAAATCCTGCTCTGCCGCTCTATCTCACCCTCTCTCTGTTCTTTTCACCCTATCTTTTGCTCAAGGTCATCTGCCAGCATCCTGGAAATCAGCTAACATTACCGCTTTACACAAAAAAGGTGCAAAAACAGATCCTTGCAACTACAGACCAATCAGCCTGCTCCCAATTATCAGCAAAGTCATGGAATCCATCATTGCTTCGGATATGAAATCTTTCCTCTTCTCCAATGGCTTGATCTCTGATCATCAATTTGGTTTCAGACCAGGTCACTCTACTCTGGACATGCTGCTTCTGCTGTCTCAACAATGGATGGAGGTCCTCAATGCCAAACAGGAAATCAGAGCTGTCTCCCTTGACATATCAAGGGCCTTTGATACGGTCTGGCACCCAGCTCTGCTCACCAAACTCTCCTCCTATGGTATCCATGGAAATCTCCATGCATGGCTTGCGGACTTCCTCTCTGGTCGTAGTCAACGTGTGGCCCTGAATGGATTTCTCTCATCTCCCCTTCCTGTTCAGGCTGGAGTTCCCCAAGGAAGTGTGCTGGGCCCTGTGCTTTTTCTGGTCTTTATCAATGATCTCTCTGACTCTCTGGAAAATCCTCTCTATCTCTTTGCTGATGACTCCACTCTCTGCCGCTCCATTCCTCTTCCCTCAGATCGGCAGTCTGCAGCCTCCTCACTCTCTGAAGACCTGGACAAAATCACAGACTGGTCAAACAAGTGGAACATGTCTTTCAATCCTGCCAAATCTCACTCTCTTACTATGTCTCTCCGAAAAGATCGACTGGACAACCCTCCCATCTACTTTCTCAACAATCCTCTCCAAGAAGTTCTGTCACTCAAGCTTTTGGGTCTCACTATCTGCCATGATCTTTCTTGGGAAAACCACATTTCCAAGCTGGCCTCCAAAGCCAGTCGCCGACTGGGCATCCTCCGTCGTGCGAAGTCCTTCGTCGGCACACCTGAGCTCCTCACCACTTACAAGGCTTTCATCCGCAGCTCAATGGAATACTGTTCTCCCCTATGGGCTGGTGCTCCTGCCTCACACCTGGCTCGGCTTCACGCTGTTGAATCCAAAGCTTTCAAAATCATTGGAATCTCCCGCGATGAAGCTATCTCTGAGGGCCTTTCACTCACTCACCGCAGGTAGGTAGGTGGTCTTTCTGTCTTCTACCGACTCCTCTCCGGCCTTGCTCCCCCAGCTCTCTCTGTGCTCTGTCCCCCAAATATTCCTACAGGTCGCACAAGATCTGCCAGCAACCCTCTGATGGTTAAACTGCCGAAATCTCGGCTCTCTGCTCACCTTCACTCTTTCATTCCTCTTTTCTCCCGCCTGTGGAACAAACTCCCACACTCCCTTCAATCCCTCTCCTCCCTCCAGGTCTTTAAAACAGCTGTTCACCACCATCTCTTATCTTCCCCCATCCATAACCTTGATCTTTTCTACCCCCACTAATTCACCCCAGATCCACCTTGTTTGAAATTCCAACTTATTTCCTGGAAATCCTGGCAGTGTCCATATGTTTATACCTCTCCCACCCCCCCCCCCCCCCTTCACATGCCTCCCCCCCTTCACATGCCTCCCCCCCAAAGCCCTCTCCCTCCCACAGATCTCTCGATGTCTCCATGTCTCTCGGTCCCTGCTCTCAAATGTTGTGTTTGTGTCCTTCCCCCTCTCTCCCCATCTTGTCTACCGCTCCCGATGTTATTTGTTTTATGTGTCTGTTTGTCTTTCTGTGTGATTAATGTTTGCTCTTTCACGAGCCTCGATCTTGTATACAAAAAAAAAAAAAAAGAAGATATATATGTGCGGTTACCATTGTGTGATTTCACCTTCAACAGAGCGGACACCTGAGGATTCACCCATTTCATACTGACCCTTTGGCTCATCTGCAAATACTGATCTGTGAGATTGGATTGTGCAAAAGCCACAGGTGAGAGAGATTCTCTGGAAATCACCGTTTGAACAGGTGGAGAGATCCTTCCTGGAGGTACGAGTGAAGCTTTAGAGGAACAAGCTACAACACATCCAACGCTACTTTGATAAAAGGCAGAATGGGAAATGGAGCCTGCAAGAATACACAAGGACAACCAGAGATTCCACAAAAAGGTACTTGTACACATCCTATGTACGACCGTTATGGTGCCGAAGCTATAAGGCAGGTCGAGAATTGGTATTTGTGGACAAAGGGACATGATGAGGAGTTTCCAAGAGATGGTACATTTGAGCGAAGTCGATTGGAAAGATTGGAACAAAGATTGAAAGCCAGGAAGAGACAGAATCTAACGGTAGACTGGCTTGCATTCCATCTTTGGGATGGTGAATCCAGACAACGGGAACAGCAAGAACGGATAACGGATCTAGAACTTAAAATAAAAAGGATACAGGATACAGTGGAGGAGACAAATGCACAACTGCCCTCGAAATTAGGAATGAAAGTGACAGTTGTCCCATCTGATTTCCAGTTGTCTCCCCAAAAAAGGACGGTACAGAGAATTTTTTCGTGTTTCAGGAGATAACGAGAGATTGCAGTGGCAACTCAGGGATGTAGAGATGCAGCCCAGCAATACAAGTGCACAGGGGCACAGACCAGGCAACGACAGAAACCGGTGTTTCAAGTGTGGACGGATGGGACATTGGAAAAGAGGATGTCCGTATACCAACAGGAAGACAAGTTCATAGGGTAAACCAAGATCAAGGGTACCAGTGCTGACCGATACCTCAGACAACGATTAGGCCTTCATTGCGACAAATCCCAAATGACAATTGGCCTCAACAAATTAGATTACTGGACAAACATGAATAACTGTCGATGATTCTTGGGTCTGAAAAGTTTTCGGAGCAAGAATTATTCATTTTTCTTTTGCTTGTAAGCAAATTGATAATTAATTGATCAAATGCCGAAATTGGATCTTTTATGTTGGGCACAAAAATTTTAAATTTACAAAGTTTGGAACAATTGCTTTGCAATTTTTTTTGGCAAACCAAGTGACAAGTCACATGATGATCAGGTGTGAATTTCGGACTATTGTTCCGCACGATTGATAGGTCAGTAGTCGACTGACATTCAAATGGGTGGGTAGTCAAATTTGGATAAATTATTGTGGGAACTGAAAGGGTAATTTCAATGTGACATCATAGGGGTTTTCTAAGAATAAACTTTTTGGTCCATTTGTGTAGTAGCGCTTATAAAATTGAAGGACAAATTTTGAGAAATTGAAATAAAGTTGACACCCATCCTGATCTGTAAATAAGGGTTCCAACGCAAACAAATACGCATAATGCATGTGTGTGTGGGTATTTTGTGTGTCAATGTTAGTGTTTTTGTTTTTGTGTATCAATCTTACAAGATTGTGTATCAATTTGTGTATCAATCTTACAAGATTGTTGACACCGACAGTGCGCCTTGTCTGAAAATAGATAGTTCCATGGGGATGGGATCGCATATCGAGAGAATTCGTAAAATAAAAATAGAAATATAATTTGATTATGAAAATTATCACTTTTGTCAAGGGAGATGGAGAATAAAGATTTGATTTGCTGAGTTATGAGCAGCTATTCATTAATAGTAAAAATTGGGAGTAATCCTGGGATTCCATTGTGATAGAATTTATATGAGAATCAAAGCTATTTATGGATATGAGCTTCATAAAAAATGTGGGAGTACAAAATTAGCCAAATTCTGGAGAGGTCTTACACTGACTTCCCAGAGTACTCTGCTCACAGATTTTATATATATATATATACTTGAATTTTATCAGAATATAAATTGGGCTGTATGTATGGATGTGTATAAGGCATAGATGATATGGGAAAATAGTAAAGGAAATTTTGCTGGTTTGAACTATTGTGAGTTTTGAGTTCTGGAGTTCAAACAAAGTCACTGGTTAACAGATGAGAATGGATAGTAAATAAATTCTTCGATGCTGGGTAAATGAAGTACGATATTACTAAGACTTATGAGAGCTATTGTTCTTCCTTACAGCAGTGGGAAATTATTGGGAAAAAAAAATTAGATCCAACATAATGAATCTATAAATGAATGTCATAGGGATAATATCCTCAATTTGTACTAATTATTTGATTGTGGGTAAAGGAATTAATTTATCATAGTGGATTGTTAACAGCAGCCTGAAAATGTCCTGAGAGTGCATCCATGTAATCGGAAATCCCAGATTTGTTTTTACAAACAACATTTTGGTAGAGGTCTTGTGTGGACGAGCACTTCCTTGGTAGATAAAAAACGGTACTGCATGCTGGCAGCCACTTTTGCGGCCAGTTAGGCCAAACAAATTGAGAGGAAATTGTAGTTAAATACGTAAGTTACACATGGCTATTTGTAAAAAGGAAATTTGTTGAGATGGGAAACATTTTTCGAAGGTTTATTAAAGTGTTATAATATGACATGTGGCAAGGCAAACTATTGGATGGGAAAATTAGATCTGGTTATAGAATAAATTTATTGACCCCTTGAAGTTAATTCTTCGAATCATTGTTTCACTGGCATTTTTTGTTCACATTGTAAATAGTTTGGTAGAGCTTTGGTTAAAACCTTTGGTTGCGGTATCTTGGAACGAATTGATAAACCATAGGAGATTGATAAGAATAGAAACAAATATGGACCCAAAATAGAAAGTTGGATTCATGCCTCTCATTGCAAGCAAGCACATGGGGCTAAGGTGGACGATCCCACAGAAAATGAGGCTGCACCTAGCAGCCCAGCAGAACATTCAGTGGCAGATAAATGATAGTCGTGATTTACAGTCATTTGAATTACATTTAAACACCCCTTGCATTGATAAACATTACATTTTCAACATGTGATATTCCTACTTGGGATAGTGACATTTATTTGCCACATGACATACAATTACCTACTGATATTAATACAACATGAGTGAAAAATGTATCACAACTACACATGATCAGGGGATTTAGTTCGACCCCGGGAGATAGGGGGATCAGGGTAAGACAAATAATCTGATTTATGTTACATATTAAGGGATTTTCTTTATTTACCTTTTAGGAAGCTTGTTAGTTTGGTATATAATGTTGAATGTCATCGACATATAATTATGTCATAGGTATGAATATATACAAGGAGTAGCAGACTTGTTTGTGGGTTTAGTAGTTATATTGGCAATTGTTTTAGTGGTGGCTTGCTTGAAAGCCTTAGTGACGGTGTGTTTGAATAAGGTAACCAACAACACGATGATAACGCATGAAGTGACAAATGAGGAAAGAAATGTGGAACCAGAAAGAGGAAGACTTTTATGGCGACATAAATACTGAGATTAAAAGATTAAATCAAGTGATGTTGCAAATGAATACAGTAGAATTAAGAAAATGACATAACGACAATGTAATGAGTTGTGTCAATTACAAGATCAGTGAACTCATATCACCCCGAGTGACACACTGTTAGTAAAAAAAAAAAAAAAAAAAAAAAAAAGGAAAAGGAAAAGTGGGGAGAAATTATGATAATAATACATTATGCTTAATTTGTTGGTTTGAAAAAATTTGTTGGGAATTAGATATTCCTGTTTGTGATTGTAATCATATACAATTTATTTTCTTTGAGTAGTGCTAAAATATCTGCATGAGTTAATTTTTGAACTATATTAACCTGAAAGCAATTGTGGATGCTATTCTTAGTTTAGTAATAAAATACATACCTGATTGAATATTATTTGTGTGACGCATATAAATGAATATAACTTTTTGAATGTGTTGAGGAAAAACAACAAATTGTTGAATGTGAAACTGTCGGAAGATATACATGATTATGCTGATTTCATGGTAAGATGTACCCTATCTGATTCAGTGTGTGTGGAAAGCAGATTCAGATGTGACTGAGCATAAGGATAAGACGAGATCACATTTGAAGGGGGTGCTAACGGAATTGGGAAGAAGTTCGAGAAAGAAAATTTGTGGCTAAAAATGAAGTTAATCGTGGCATACACCCTCTTTCTCAAAGAATGATGAAGACATTCTCCCGTGTAACTTGGGGATGGATGCTTACCTTCACCAAGGAAATTTATGTGACCATTTGCCTGTATCACACTGCAACATATGAAAGAAAGGCGATCACTTACTCTTGTTCGAAGGCTTGGAACATTCATCACATCAGAAGTTGCAGGACAACGACACCTTACCTGCAACCTCTGTGAAATGCGGGGACATATGTTATTACTTCACCAACTTCCGGGGAACCAGCATGGAGCTGCAAACAAACGGCTGTGCCCTTGTCACAACAGCTGTGCACGATTCTGCTGGTTGCTCCTGGTATGGACCATGAATGACCTGAACACCATGGTCCCAACATCATTGTGGATGCATCCGGCATCCCTGTTCCACATCTTGCTGGCCAATCAATGTCACACCAATACTTGCTGCCCACTCATAATGAGGGAGGAGGCAAGTCGACTACAACTGGGCGAAGGCCTTGTTCAGGAATTACTATGGTTTACAGCAAAAGTGGCAAGAATGCTACATGGAGAGCAGGGTCAGTCTATGACTCCGCACTGTTACCACAACAGCGAAATCCTACACGAAGTAGTGCAGGTGCTATGAAGACATTAGGAGAAAATGTTTCATACCTGGATTCAAACACAAGTGATCAGCCCTTCCTTTCAAACAAAGAGTCAACATTTGTGCGGAGGCAAACGTTTTTGCCAGATGTTGCAGATGCTTTACAAAACTTGAAAATGAAGTGAAATTGTTGTGTCTTGGTGATGGTGAAGTGTTGTTTTGCAAAGATATTTGTGATGCAAGTGAAATAGATTGAATTAACAATATGGAATGAGTCAATGACCAACGAAATGTTTTGTGATTCTTGCAGGATGACGGTGTATGCCTAAGGAAATTGGATTACCAAAGTTATGGTTTGAATACTTGTATTGATGTTTACTTGTAGTGATTGATTGTTTACTTATACTTGTATTGATGTTTACTTGTAGTGATTGATTGTTTACTTATACTTGTATTGATGTTTACTTGTAGTGATTGATTGTTTACTTATACTTGTATTTATGTTTACTTGTAGTGATTGATTGTTTACTTAAATTGATGTTTAGATTAATGGTTAATATAAACATAAAACAAAAAGATGAGGGATTGTGGTAGAATAAATCTTTATACTATGTAACTAGTTATGAGATTGGTGAGTGAACCAATAGGTGGTCGTAAGAATGTTAGGAATGTATCTCGCTCTGTTAAAGCTGGGAGGCCGTTGTCCACCTCCTGTACAGCCCCGGGCTAGAGCACCCTCCTATTGTGAGGTAAATGGAACTCACAGCAGGAGGGGAGCGAGTTGATGCCAGGAGGGCGATTGTGGATGACCAAGGAGCTTTAGCGCACGGAGGATTAACATTCAGCGCACAGGGGATTAACTCCAGTTTGTCCATATAAACCAGAGCAAACTTTGAGTCAGGACACTTGTCATCAGAAGCTCTGCCCGAAGGAATGAACGCGTACCACGAGTACGGCGCTGCGGAGAAGACATCGACCAAGGAAGAGGGACTATGCGGATAGAGTTATCTGGTCCATTGAGTTAAACGGTAGTTATTTGGTATTGGAATGAAGTGAACAACCAGTTAATAAAGTCTAGACCTTTTGTAAAACCTGTTTCCGGTCATTGGAGTCTTGAGTCCCAAACACACCTCCACAACACCTCGGTTGCTGTCACTTGGGTATATATTCTTATTTTAGGTTTGCGATGTATCCGTTTAGCATAATTCGTTTAAGTTACCACCATCACTTGAAGCAATTAATCATGTTGTTTATTTTTCATCGATTTATTTGAATTATGCTACGTTATGTTTGATTCAACGTGTGATTTAACGGTTGTTTTGATGTAACATCCCAATGTGTGGTTTCAGTTGGTTCAACGGTTTTGGTTTTGATTTACGGTTTAAATTTGAATGGCATGAGGTGTTCCAGAATGGCATTGATTGGTGGTTTCAGTGTACCCACCCCTTTTTCCCTTACATAAAGGTCAGTGGATGCATGTTTACCCGTGTTGCTGATCGAAACGTCGAGCAGTTGTTTATTTGGTCATTAAAGGTTGGAGAACTCAAAATGGCTTCATTTGATATATATATATATATATATATATATATATATATATATATATATATATATATATATATATGTATATATATACGTATATATATATATATACGTATATATATATATATATATATATATATATATATATATATATATATACGTATATATATATATATACGTATATATATATATATATGTATATATATATATATATATATATATATATATATATATCTCTCTCTCTCCTGGCTCACCCTCAGTATATATATATATTTATAGTCAGACCCAGCTATTCGCGGTTCGCTATTCACGGAATCCGCGTATTCGCAGGTGATAAAATGTGACACGTTTCTCTATTCCTGGAAAAGTGTCCCGCAAATTCACGGTTTCTTTTTCTATTTGCGGCCGTGTTCCACGAAATTGTGGTCTTTTTTCCATCTGCGGCCGTGTTCCGCAAAATCACGGTTCCCCCCCCCCCCCTGACTCCCCCTATTTGCGGCCATGTTCCGTGAATTCGTGTTCCGTACGTACGCAAAAAAAACATCTACGAGCTGCGAGCATGATCTGCTTATGCATTCACTGCTGTGTGATTTGCGTTTTCATGGCTTTCGCAGCCGCAAATTTTAGTCGGAATATAATCGAGCTTCGCGGGATATCCCACCAGATGTGTAAACAAGTCAACCCCGCGAGTTATAGAATGCAAATGCTTCATTAAATCCCTTATTGAAATTATCAGATAGGCTCAATACGACATCATCCGATAACATACCCCACAAACAATGGGCAGAGTACCTCACGCAGTCACCCACAATGCTCGCAATCCTACATATACAGATTGTGTCCTCGATCTTGATCATTGTTTTTGTCCCGTTGCTTTGACCTGCATTTTTGACTCGCTCTGCTCATCGTTCAATCATGGCCCCCAAGCACAAGACCAGTGAGAGTATTTCAGCGAGCGCTGTATCGAGTAGGAAGGTGGTCAACCAATTCCGGGATGTCCACATAGAAAGGATGGAGAAGGCTCTCAGAATATGGATCGAGGAAAACACGCAGACGAGGGACTTCGTGCTGAAAACAATGATGCTGAACCGTTCCCTAAACCCGCTCACTGAGTACGAGTTGGAGGCATTTCCAAAGGTTTCCGAGGTGGATGGGGAGGAGGCGGACAGTGATGAGGAAGAGGTGCCGAGGTCCAACCTCACAGTCCAGTTCCTGGGCGAGTTGCTGCAGGACGTGCTGGTGATTGAGGACACGGTGCAAGACGCTGTCCCAGTCATGGAGAGGTACCTCAAGTTCAAGAGGGCCTTGGATGATGTGCTGCTCCTGTACAAAGAGCTGCCTCAAAATGTTGGGCAATGTGTCAGGCAGCTCCCCATCACCCATTTCTTCAGCCCTGCTCCCTCCACCTCAAGATGATCAACACACTCTCCTGCCTTCCTCTCAGCGTCCACACCTTCTGCTACCACTCTCCTGGCTCGCCCTTAATGCACGATTTCGTTGCACCATCATTTCGGTCGCTCTCAAAGTTCGAGGAATTCATGGGATTTTAATTCATCACCATCATCATCATTTGAAGGTTGTGTGTGTTTGTAGAATAAAATTTTTAAACGGTATATGATGGTGTTGTGATTTTTTTTTTGTTGTTTTTTTTTCACCATGCGGTATGGTTAAACTGGTTAAGCACTTTTAATAAACTGTAAGTGCATTCCTTCAACAAATTGGAAATGGTACCTGGTGTCGTCGTTTTTGTCGTTTTTATTTTATTATTATTTGTAAGCATTTTTTGTGAAACTTTCATCATGTGCATTTGTGGTTGAAAACATTTTAAACTTAAAAAAATTTCCTCTATGAATCGGGAACTGCCGGGAACCTATAACCTATCCCTTTTTCCCCCATTGAAACAATGCCGCGGCATGCATTGGCCTCTTGAGGAAGACGAATGATTGCCGCGGCGGGTTTTGTCTCACCAATTCCGGGACTTTCATCGACCTTTGCGGATTATCGTCGACATTCTCGGGATTTGCCTCACCATTCGCGGATTTTCGTGACTCTGGAACCTATCCCCCCTTCTTCCATTGAAACAGTGCCCCCCCTTTTTGCGGTTTCTTCAGGAGCGTATCCCCAGTGAATAGTGGGGTCCCACGGTGTGTGTGTGTGTGTGTGTGTGTATATATATATATATCTCCAACCCATCTCCAACTTACCCTTTCTGTCAAAAGTTTTGGAACGCGCTGTAGCCACTCAACTCAAACATCACCTCTCTGCCAATAACCTGTATGAAACATTCCAATCCAGATTCCGCTCCAACCACAGTACTGAAACTGCTCTCCTCAAAATCACCAACGACCTTCTCCTCTCCTCTGATGCCGGCAACCTCAACATTCTCATCCTCCTCGACCTCAGCGCCACCTTTGACACCATCAATCACACCATCCTCCTCACCCGACTTGAAACCACCTTTAACATTACCGGCACTGCCCTCTCTTGGATCAAATCATACCTCTCTGACAGACGCCAGTTCATCTCCATCAACAACTGCAAATCCCCCACTGCTCCCCTCCCCCAAGGTGTCCCCCAAGGTTCAGTTCTTGGCCCCCTCCTCTTCATCCTGTACCTGTCCCCCCCTTGGTCACTTAATCCGCCGTCATGGTCTCCAATTCCACTGCTTCGCCGATGACATCCAGCTTTTCATCTCCACCAAGTCCATCTCCACCACCACCCACTCTATCCTGACAAACTGCATCACTGAAATAAAATCCTGGCTTCAAATCAACTTCCTCAAACTTAACTATGATAAATCTGAAATAATCATCATTGGCACAAAAACGCTCACCAAATCCACCCATAACTTTGCTCTCAACATCGACTGTTTCCCAGTATCCACCTCCCCTCTCATCCGGAATCTTGGCATCATCTTTGACCAAACCCTCTCCTTCGACAAATACACTAAACAGATCACAAAGACAGCCTTCTTTCACCTGAAAAACATCGCCCGTCTCCGTCCATCCCTCTCTTCCACGGCTGCAGAAACCCTCATCCACGCCTTCATCATCTCCCGTCTGGACTACTGCAACAGCCTCCTCTATGGTTCACCCAGTTAGGGCATTTTATAATTTATTTGAAAAATCTGTGAAAAAATTGCTTACCAATACCTCACCCATTCCCGGACCCGTGACCACATCACCCCCATCCTTTTTAAGCTTCACTGGCTCCCCATCCCCCAGAGAATCCAGTACAAAATCCTCCTCTTGACCTACAAAGCCCTCCATAACCTGGCCCCATCCTACCTGACTGACCTCCTCTCCAGACAAACTCTCACCCGCAACCTCCATTCTGATGGTACCAACCTCCTGACCCCCCCCCCCCATCTGGACCAAATTCAGATCCTGGGGGGACAGGACCTTCTCCATCGCTGCTCCCACCCTCTGGAACTCACTACATCACACCATCAGAGACTCCTCCTCACTCACCACATTCAAAACATCACTCAAGACCCACCTCTTCAACACTGCATTCAACATTTAACCCACAGCATCTAACCCCCGACTATCTCTTCTCCTTCTCCTTCCTTTTGCTTTGATTATTTACCTATTGATTTTTGACTTTTTGCACTTGTTTTTTGTACTCTGTCAAAGCGCCTTTGGGCTTCTTGAAAAGTGCTATATAAAATAAATGTATTATTATTATTATTATCATCCGAAGATGTATCTTTTAGAAATTGTCATGTGTATATATATATATATATATATATATATATATATATATATATATATATATATATATATCGTCTTATTTAACATGTTACATTAGTTATTCGTGCCTGTTTGTGTCCTTTATGACATCCTTAAAACCAGTAACTTTCCTGTTTGTAATGATTTTAATGTTGTTTTAATGCCAGACAGAGAGGGAGAGTAAAAATATTATTCACTCCTCTCTGCGCATGTGCGATCAGGCCAAATTCAGAGCCAAAGTCCTACTGAACTGCAGGTTTGTCTTCCGATTCATATTCAAAATACAACATTCAATTGAAATTAAGTTGTTCCTTGATCAGATATTCACGTTTGTAGACAAGACCATTGTCTACCAGACAGACAAACAGATGGAAGTGAACCAATCGCTTAACCCAGCTTTTCACTTTATGTGCACGGGATAATAAATAATTGATTTTTCATATCAATGATAATGAGGAACTAATGTTTCTCGAGTAACAGGTTAATTGGCCATCAAATTCACTTCACTATCCATGCGACTGGGTTGTCATGTTCATCTCCCATGATGTGCTTTCCTTGCTCCAATCCCCTTAAGGTGCCAAAGGGCAGTCATCATTCTTGATCACGTGACTATTTTTGGAAGGTTTATCACAAATATTTATATTTATGTACTCAGTGGGAACACTCAGAATATGCAAAATGTAACCATCAAATTTTGAATATTAATTTATTTATTACCGAGTGGTTGGACTTCCGAGTGTAAATAATGATAGATGTCACGTGAGACTTACCTTCATGCCAAAGGTCTGCATGCGCACAGCCACTTCTTTGCCAATTCTTCCCAATCCCACGACTCCTAAAGTTTTCCCATAAAGCTCCAGTCCCCAAAACTGGGAACAACAGTTGCATATACTGTATTAAAATTACTCTCCACAAAAACTAATGAAAATCACACAAACATATTGCCGTTTCTAATGAGGAGACCATAAATGAGCAGAAACCATTAACAACATTAAATGTATCTCATTTCAAGGTTTAGTCCTTCGGCCACAAAAATAAAGGCCTATCTTACAAACTTCGATACCTTGACCTATAGCAGGGTTTGACAGCAACAGTGCACAAGTTATAATGTTGCTATGATGAGTGAGAATTTCCTCTTTTACTCATGAACTTCATAATCAACTGGATGGAATACCGCTGTCCCCTTGGGGCTGGTGCCCCTGCCTCAAACCTTGCCCAGCTTGAAGCCATGGCAATCAAGGCCTTCAAGGTCATTGGAATCTCCTGTGATGAAGCTAAGCCTATGGACCTATCACTTCACCATCACTGACAGGTCGGTGGTCTCTCTGTCTTTTTCCACCTTCTTTCTGGTCTTGCACCTTCTGCCCTCTCCATGGTTTGTTGTCCACCCCCCGCCCCCCGCCCCCCGCCACCCCTCCCCCCCAAGCATTTCTGCAAAGCAGACGTGGTCCACCAGCAAACCCCCTTACAGTGAAACTCCCAATATCCAGAATGACTTTTCACTTCAACTCATTTGTTCCCCTTTTCTCCCACTTGTGGAAATAACTACCACATCTTCTTCAATCTGCACTCTTCCCTCCAAGTCTTCAAGACAGGGGCCATTCACCACCATCTCGGGTTACCCCCTTCCAAAACCAGGATCTTTTCCACACCTGTTAAACAATCTGCTCCCCCTGTGCTCCTTCCCCCAAATTTCCAGTTTTTCCTTCCTGAAATTTTGCTTCTGCATCCATCATCATTTGTTTCGGGAACTGAGTGGCGTGCTGACGAGGAGGGGAGTGTCGTTGAAGCTGAAGGGAAAGGTATATGCTGCATGTGTGAGAAGTGTTACGATTTATGGGAGCGAGACATGGGTAATGAACGTAGAGCAGCAACGAAGGCTGGAAAGGGTGGAAATGCGAATGGTTCGATGGATGTGTGGAGTATCGTTGAGAGAGAGGAAGCCAAATGATTAATTACAAAAGATGATGGGAATATTGCCTGTGATGGATGCTGTGAAGAGAAACAGGTTGAGATGGTTTGGTCATGTGTTGAGGAAGGATGAAAGTGACTGGTTGAGAAGAGTGATGGTAATGAATGTAGAAGGAAGTAGAGGACGGGGAAGACCGAGAAAGACTTGGCTAAAGATGGTCGAAGAAGAAATGCGGGCAAGAGGGTTAACAAGGGGAGATGCAGAAAATAGTGAAAAATGGAGAGGATTGTCATGGGGACCGCAAGGCGAACCCTCGCTCTAGCAGGGAAAATGGCTTTAAAATGCCTGTTGTATCCATCTTGTCCACCCCCTGCATTCTGCTCTCCCCACCATCCAAACCGCATCCCTTGTTTGTCCATCTCCGTCTATCTCGTCCCTCGGCAATCCCTGTCTGTCTTGTGTTTCCTCCCTCTTTCTGCTGTTCCGTTTGTTCTGTTGCGTCCTGATCCGTTCTGTGTTGTAGCTCTTCCATGAGCCTTGACTATGTATCAAAAATAAATAACTATGAGCTTCAAATGTTGATTGGAGAAGTTAAAAAAATTCCTTATTAAACACTCACCTTTTTCCTTTCCCACTTCCCAGCTTTCAGAGAGGTGACAGCTTGTGGAATATTCCTAATTGGAAGAAGAACAGTGAAAGGTTGCGCGTCAATGCTTCAGCTCATACACATTAGTGCACAATTGCCTACGAGCAGGGAGGATTGAGAAGGGAGAGGTGAAATAATGGTTCAACCAGACTGAGTGATGTAATGCTTACAGCGTCCACTCTGAATCTGTGCGGTCGTCGGTTCGAAGGTTCGAAGACCAGCCAAGTTATAACAGATTTTTAAAATGGTATGTGCTGCTTATTTGTATTTAAAAAGGATACAGCACGGACAAAATAAAAAGAAACACAAGGGGGTTATTGTAATTGGTAATTATAGGGCAGGCTTTGATGGGCCTAAAGGCCTCTTCCTGGTTTGCAGTTCCTTGTAAGGGTACTCATTATCATATATACAGCACTGTATATACATTCTCCACCAGTCTGTCTTCCTGCCTGTCCCTCTGCCTGTCCATTCAAGGCGGAGATTCGAAATTAAATCGCCACCGTTTTGTTCGTTCTGTATAGGTCTACATAGGCCTACATAGGCCTCTGGTGTATATTTGAAGACTGAACAACACGTGTTCTTTCATTAAATAAAGGTATCTTGAGGACTTGGGGTTCGATAGGGGAAGGATGATGACTTGGGGTGGGTGAGGGGATGAAGAGTTGAAGACTTGAAGTGACATTTTATATTGCGTGGATGTTCCGCAGGTACTTGCTA
Organism: Myxine glutinosa; assembly: GCF_964187855.1. Lineage (NCBI taxonomy): Eukaryota > Metazoa > Chordata > Myxini > Myxiniformes > Myxinidae > Myxine > Myxine glutinosa. Next base: position 165,755,564 of record NC_136267.1, on the reverse strand, counting down.
GTTATATTATAATGCGCAAAAATTGCTCATTCATGTCAGTGTGCTTACCTGGCTAAGGAAAGGATGAGGCCACAGGTCAGCTCAGCTGCACTCAGAGAGTTACCATCAGGGGCGCTGAAAAACAAACAAACAAACAAAGCAGAAACATGCAATTGGCTCAAGGTAGACAATAACAAATGTGATGTACGTTATTGTATACAAGGTCAAGGCTCGTCGAAGAACTAGTACACAGAACAGACAAAGACAAAACAGAATGAAAGCAACAGTAGAGAGAGGCGGTAACACCAACAGCAGGGTTGAAGGACAAAATAGGGGGAGCCAAATACTGGGTGTGGGGAGGAAGGAATGAGGTGTAAGGGAGGACACATGGGTTGGACGAGATGGATACAGAATAAACTCTGAGGGAGGAAAAACTGGAAATGTGGAAGGAAGGGGACTTGGGGGTAGTGGGTGGGAGGGGAGTGGGGATGGGGTTAACAGGGGTAGAATAAATCATGGTTTTGGATGGGGGATGATCTGAGATGATTGTGAACAACTGTGTTGAACACTTGGAGGAAAGAATGACATCGAAGAGAATGTGGAAGTTGGTTCCACAGGCAGGAAGGAACAAATGAGTGGAGGTGAGCAGTGATTCTGGATTTATGTAGATTCACAAGAAGGGGGTTCATGGTGGACCACGTGCACCCTACAGAAGCCGAGGGAGGGGGACAAAGCACAGCAAAAGCAGAGCTTGGAAGACCAGAAAGAAGGTGGCAAAAGACAGAGAGACCACCGACCTATCTGCGATGGGAAAGTGATACATAGACAGAGAGATAGCCCATAGACTCAGCTTCATCGAGGGAGATTCCAATGATCTTGAAGGCCTTTGTTTCCAAAGCGACAGGCTGAGAAAGGTGTGAGGCAGTGAAATCAGCCCAAAGGGGAGAGCAGTACTCCATCAAGCTGCAGATGAAGGCCTTGCATGTGGATAGAAGTTCAGGTGTGCCAAGGTGGAGGATGCCCAGTATGATGGAGGATGCCCAGTTGGCAATTGGCTTTGGAGGCCAATTTTGAAATGTTCTTTGCCCAAGAAAGATCATGGCTCATGGTGAGACCCAGGAGTTTGAATGACTGAACTTCCTCAAGAGGATTGTTAATAAAGTCGATGGAATAATTTTCCAGATAATGGAGAAAGATAATGAGAGTGTGTGATTTGTCAAGATTAAAAGACATATTCCAAGTGGAATTACCTGAAGGATAGAGTGTGCCAGGGAGACCTCAGACTATTGACCTAAAAAAGGCAATTCCCACCAACATCAAAGTTATTCCGGTTCAGGAATGCAGCTGTGTTACTCCTCAGTCACATTTGCTCTACGGCTAGGATACGGCGGCCGTACCCCCCCTAAATTGACAGAAACGTGTGGCGGCCGCAGAGTTTCTGAGGTGGCCTCAGGGTGGCCCTAGGGCGTATGGCTATCTTTTACAGGCCGTAGGGGTCGCCGTGGAATTATAGCGTGGAGTTATAACTTTTTTCATTTCTAGGTCGGCCGTAGCAATTCGACAAGCCGTAGCCATGACAACTGTAAGTGCTGATATACATATGAAAAAGAACTGGTATATATATCAACTCATTACCGTCCGTCTGGCCGCACGTTCGCCTTAGGGCCCCCCTACGGTCGCCTTGCGGGCACCTTGAGGCTACCTTGCGTCTGCCTTGAAAATTCTATGGCCGCCGCAGGGACGCCCTAAGGTCACCGTGCGACATCAAATCAAAGACCGTATGGCACCCCCACCTTTTCGGTCTCCACAATTTCTAAATACCCTGTGCGGCTACCCGAAAAATAAAAACATATGTGACTGCTACATTGTGTGACCGTGGAAATACTGCTGCCGCCCTATAATTGCTAGTGGCTGTAGATTTTTTTTAGACCCTACGGCCGCCGAGCCAAATGTGACTGAAGCATTAACGACAACTTCACAAGGAGGATCAATTTGTGCCCGCTGCAGCATGGGAGCCATTCTGAACATGTTTTGTGAAAAGTTTTATGAAATCACTACTTCATTTTTGTCTCGTACTTTATTCTACATATTATAAAGATTCTTATGTACAAGTTTCATGTCGTTTCAATGGGAAAAAACAAAAACAAAACAATTTTAGGTTACGTTTTTTATGAAACACCCTGTATGATCCAACATGGGATATCTTACTATAATGGGTGTGTACCCTGGTTTAGAATAGGTACACCATAGGTGTACCCCGGTTTAGAATAGAATAGGTACTTCAAAAATGAAGACAAAACGATCCCTGCGCATCGTAAGAGGCGACTAAGGGTTGGCGCCAGGAAGGGCATGCGGCCATAAAAACATTGCCTCAAACAGGGAACCATGATTGTCATGGGGCCCGCAAGGATAACCCCTGCTCTAGCAGGGAAAATGGCCTTAAAACGATCATTCATTCATTCATTCATAATGGAGGATGTCACAGAATCTCCAAAATTGACGTGATGGAAGAACCGCCATCTTTGGTGGTAGCCGCAGTATTGCAAAATATCATCTTCTGAAAATCACTTCTGTATTTATTACAAAACATCTTCCTTTATCTTATGATATCGAGTATGATATGTTGTGGTCAATACAATTTTTCAAAAGTTAGAAAGTGCATTTTCAAGGTTGGGCCACACAGCACATTGCCCACTGTAGGTGGGCCGAGAATGGTACTCCCACCCGTAGGGCAAGGGTGCCCGCTGCAACAGCAACAGCAACACAGGGACCAAGATATAACAGAAAAACACAACGAATCCCGTTCGGAAAAATTTGCCTTAATGAGGTGGAAATGGCAGCTACAGACTAGTACAGTAATACCCCGGCCTACATCATTAATTGGTTCCATAAGCCCGGCATCGTAGCTCGGTTTTTGACGTAAACCGGGCGTAATGCCTTTAAAATGCCTTAAAATGGAGACAAACACTGTAATTCATAAAACTAGAGTAAATAACTGGAGGAGGCTGCGGCTTCACCCCGAATCTTTGCCGCTCCCGGTCGGGAGTCCCTCCGTTGTTTTCTATCGGTCGGGTCTTCTCCTCGAACGGGGTGACCGGCACGGACGTGTCGACCGTGAGCTGGCTTGTGTGCCGAGTGGCTCCGCGGCGCTTCACCACGGCGTGCTTTACCCAACGTGTCCGAGCAGTTTCACCGGTTGTCGTGTCGTGTCGTCCATGACGAAGGAACGAGCTCAGGGTTCCGTGAACCCGGCCGCCCCGGGGATCGGCGCTCGCCTCCGAGTCGTAGGCGTGCCCCGTCTTTCCTCGAGTAGCCAAAGTTGCTTGCTTCTTTATTTTTGGACGATGTGATATATGCAGAAACGATGACGTACAGGCAGGCATTTGTAAATCCATGCACACGTCGATCGGTTCTTTACAAGGATATGCATCAAGGGTATCTACTTGGTATATCTACTACAAAAGTGCAGCCGCACAGCTCAGGGTTCCTGCACTCTCCCCTCAACAAAGGATATGGGTCCATGGGTGGGGAGGAAAGACAAAGCAGAGGTTAGCGGGGGAAAGGGCGCAAGGGTACACGTCAAAACAAGGTAATGCAACATGAGGGGCGCGGAAGAGCGAGCGGAGAAAGCTCGTCCCTAGCCGTTAGTCACCCCCCATGTCAACCTACACCACCCTTGCCCCTCCCCGTATTTACACTTTACAAATTCCGTCTCTACCGTCTTGTCTCTTCTATCCCCCTTTATGCCAAATTCGTTTCCAATCCCTCCCAAGAAGGAAGAGATGGAATAAACACAATGTCTCACCCACGTCATGATGCGTCTTTCATTCCAAATCATCTGCAAAACCTGGTGTGGAGTCCTGTCACCTTGGTGAGTGGATGTGGATGGTGCAAAGAGATTTCATCCTAACTATCCTTCTAATTGACATTAACTCTTTAAACTACCCGGGGTCTTGCCCTGCCAATCAATTGGCCTCTTTACACTATGTGGTTCTAGAAACCAATTCCCATTGACCCACCCTGTGGTGCCCTACCAAATTTGGGGTCCCTCTCCCCCCTTTTTTCTATCTGTGCCTTCGCACAATTTCGGGGCTGGGTCGTGTGGCTCTACCAGCAGGTCCTACTTACCTGCGCACCTCCACCACTGAAGTCGCCACCCGAGCTTGCCTAGCTCCTTCAACTACCCTAACTCGGGGAAGGCCCTCCTGGCTCTCTCACCCCTCTGATGCCCTCTCTGGCATTGGGCTACCTGGGTCCTCTCTTAGGATCCTCGGGCCCCACTGAACTCTACACTGAACCCTACCTGGCTCCCAGAGCCGACCTGCGGCCTCACCTGGCCGACAGACTACCAGTGGCGGAGTGCCCATTTAACCATACTCACTAATTAAGCCCATACGCCCAGCCATTCCACTCACTCATGCACCCCTCAAAGCAACAACTTGCTACTCCCTGCACCACAGATGTCAATTTCCAAACAATTTACCTACTCCCTTTACCTAACTTTAAACTACCCTCCCCGGGTATTCCTGAAGGGGTCCATCCTCCCCCATCCACTGCTCCGCACCATGCACTCCACACCACTCAATCCACACTACTCACTCCACACACCATTTATTCCCACACACCAAGTATTCTCTCCATTTATCCACTTGCACCCCATGCAAGTCAATCACTCAATACCATTACACATGTCCTCAATACACCACTCATACACTTTCTCCGGTCATCCCAGACCATTGCCTCATTTCACCAAGTTCAACGATAACCAGATTCTCACACACACAACCATTATCGACCAATGCCTCATTTCACCAAGCCCAAGAGGCACCCACAATTACACACACACAGCATCATCTAACTAACTACTTCCCTCTAATACTTGTGCTTTCCCTGTCTTCCTTTATACTAAGCACTTCCCTCGTCATTAACATCCTTCTAATCTGACTACGTCCCTCTACCTGTAACAATGTCTCTACTTAAATCTCGGTCTCCTATTGTCATCCTTCTAAATCCCTAACAATATCCTAGCCCGCCCTCGGCTAGTTCACACTGCCAAACCCCATAAATCTACTGCTCCTTTGCCCCAACGTGAGGGATGGTAGCAGACACTATCTCCCACTATCACCCCCCCAGTCCTCTCGCACTATGAGCCCCCGTCATTGGAGGTACTGGGTCCTGCCTATATATATATACAAACGTATACTGTACGTCCGAGCCGGCATCGTCATGTTTCGCCGTTGCCACGTTACGTTGTTTGTTTTACACAGTAAAGGAACCTTTACACAGCAAAGGAATAATCACAAAAATACCAGCGAAAGGCAAAGCAAGCATGTGACCGCAGCACAGGACAAAATGCATATGGTGTCGCCTTTGTTTTGAATGAGAACCAGCAGCTACGCGTACGTATACTGTACGTACATTTAAAAAAAATTTTAATGTGCTTTTTATTGTATTTTAAATTGTTTCTATCGTTAAAACATCAACGTTAAAACAACGATCAACGATCGTTAAAACGTTAAAACATCCAATTGTTTAATTATTTTCACGTCCGTAGGAGTGACGTAAAGTCGCACATAATGACGTTCGCTGAACTGAAATTTACTCTAGAAGAGTGGCGTAAAGTCGGATTTGACGTAGGTCGAAATGGCATAAAACGGGGTATGACTGTACATGGAAAAATCCCCGAACCCAAAACTGAACAGTTTCAATTAATAATAACGTCTATTTGGCTCATGAAGACCAAATTCCTTTTCCACAGATGATTAATCATTGCTCATGAGACATTGGCGTTTCCCAACCTCCCCCCTCCACCCCCCCCCCCCTACTCACTCATTCACTACCTTTTTGTTGGGGATAAACACATTTTGATTATGACCGGGAACAAATACATGATTTTCGATTTTCTGGACTCCCATTGAAGAAAATATCACTAAGCATACATGTTCTTCAATAATCACTATTTTGACATCAGCATTGGATTCCTTGACATCAAAAACCTATATTTAGACACCAAGAACACACTTGTAGATCATATACAAGTGAAGATATGCCATATCACGGTAGCCATCTTGGATTTGGCCCTCTGGTGGAGTTAGCCCATATTTTCATGAGCCGAAAGCCTCAATGCAGCAATCTTGAGTCCCCAAACCCTCACTCTATATACCCACCCTTCTCAATCATACCCAACTGCTCCTGGACTCTGTGGTTATTGCCCCTGAAAAGGTGGAGAGGTTTCTGGCAACCCTAGACTCCTGGCTTATTTTGTTCAGCATCCCTAATTCATCTAAAATTACCACCACACCATGATCCCAAAATATTGGTCACGGATCCTGTGGTAGGGTCCTCTAGTAATAGTGATAAAAGGAAGAAAGACAAAAGAGCAGGGGGAAAAAAATAAAAATAATTGTTGGGCAGATTGGGGATAGACAAAGAAGGATCACTGGAATGGCTAAGAAGGGGTCAGCTCAACGAGGACGGAGAACAAATCATAATAAATGCCCAAGACCAAGGACACTACACGTATGGCTTTAAGAAGATGGCAGGACCGAGTCAATCAGCCAAGTATTGTTCAGTAAGGTAGACGCAGAAAGCACGAGTCACCTCCTATCAGAATGTAAAAAAACTCATGTCAGAACAGCTGTACACCCAAAGGCACAACAATGTATGTAGAGTAATCCACTGGCACATCTGCAAAAAATTTAATCTCCCAGTTCCATAAAACACGTGGAACCATAAACCAAAAGCCATCATTGAAAACAAGGACATATTGCTCACATATGAACAGATGATCCCATCCAGCGTGAACATATAAAACAAAGCATTGCGACCGGATATAGTACTCGGAAAAAAAAAGTCAAAGAAGGCATTGCTAGTTGAGGTTTCAGTACCCAGTGATTTTGGTCTAAATTATGCAGGAATCAACAAAATGACCAAATACCAAGACCTCAAGAATTAAGTGAAAAGATCCTGGAAGCTGAAAAGCATCGAAATTGTACCAGTGATAATTGGGGCAACGGAAATGATAAAGAAGAACCTTACAGAGATCTTAATAATAATCCCTGGGAACATTACCACAAATGAACTACAGCTGGAGGCTGTCCGGGGCTCAGTGACAATCCTGAAAAGAGCCCTTGGAGCCAAACTTAGAACAACAAAACTTCACAACTCAGCCCATGAATCGTAATCCTTCACTGAAAAGGGGGTGGATACTTTGAGTCTTGGGAGGACTACGTTCTACCTTATCGAACCCAAATTATGTATATTACAATCAACAGCACACACACAAACGCATGCACACAATATAATCTCACTTCATGACCAAAACACCATGACGAGTGGCTGCATCAACATCGATGTTGTCAACTCCTGTGCCAGCACGTCCAATCACTTGCAGATGATCACCCGCTGCAATCACCTCTTTGGACACCTTGGTGCCAGATCGGACGATTAGGGCATCATAGTTCTGCACACCAAAGACCATTAAAGACAATGATGAACACCAACCCAATCACAATCTATATTTTGTTTGTGACAATCTCCCAGGTAAAGGTGAGTGAAATTTTTTAACCACAAGCTCGTAAAGCAAGCTTAAAATATCAGCGAGTTATGCCTGTATTTGAAGGGGTCACCTGTTTGCCAAATTACTTTTTTGCCTAACTTATGAAGCAGGTGACTCATGGAATAAACAAATAAGTTATATACAGTATTGAAGGAGCTGGGGCTCCCACGTCGATCGGAAGAATGGACGCGACAAAAAAGCTGGAATTCATCCGAGTTGCTTTATTCAAACCAAACACTCAGGCACTCTGAAAAGCCCGTTTATCGGGCAGCAATATATATACATATTATCCCGGAGCGTTTGCCCAGGAAAGGCGAGAGGGGGCGTGGCCCAGCGTCCTGGCTGCGGCCTGGCAAGTTGAGGGCGAGCCTGCCCGGGCATGCCCGGGCATGCCCGGGCGTCCCGACCGAGGCCTGGCAAGTTGAGCGCGGGCCTGCCCGGGCGTCCTGGACGAGCCCGGCATGGTGATCGCTCCGCGTCCTTGATAGGTGCAAGGCGATTGTGAAAACCCAGCGGTAGCCGCTACAGTATATTAAAATTAGATGCACACCAATTTGAATACCAATTAAGAATGAAGAAGAAACTGAAAGGCCAAAGGGCATTTGAAAAGATGTAATACTAGTTCAAAGTTGGTAGAAAAAAGTAATATTAAGAAAGACGTTTTGTCGGTAAGGGAGACAAAGGAAGCAGTTGAGTAGAAAAAGGAGGTTGATAAAAAAAGAGTAAAAAAGCAGTAAGATTGCATAATGAGAGTAGAATGAGTTAAGAAGGTAAATCCAACCGAAGGCAATCGAAAATCATTCCACAAATCTGCAACAAGTGTGTGTCCACTCACAGGAGAGCCAGAAAAGAACATCTGTCCAACCTCAAAATAGAACTTTAAAACTTGTCTCCCTCCGCTAAAACATGGTATCACCTTGTTAAGTCCGTCTCTGGAGTGTCCACCCCTTCCGTTACTCCAAATGGCACCACAGCCGAGTCCACGCATGAGAAGGCCGAATGCCTTGATTCTGTTTGCTTCCAAATCTTGAGTTCCTAAACCCTCACTCTATATACCCACCCTCCTCGATCGTACCCAACTGCTCCTTGACCCGGCGGTTTTTGCCCCTGAAAAGGTGGTTAGGGTTAGAGTCCCCAAATATTCCTGCAGGTCGCACAAGATCTGCCAGCAAGCCTCTGATGGTTAAACTGCCGAAATCTCGGCTCTCTGTTCACCTTCACTCCTTCATTCCTCTTTTCTCCCGCCTCTGGAACAAACTCCCACACTCCCTTCAATCCCACTCCTCCCTCCAGGTCTTTAAAACAGCTGTTCACCACCATCTCTTATCTTCCCCCATCCAAAACCTTGATCTTTTCTACCCCCACTAATTCACCCCAGATCCACCTTGTTTGTAATTCCAACTTCTTTCCTGGTAGTCCTGGCAGTGTCCATATGTTTTATGCCTCTCCCACCCCCTTTCCCATGCCTCCCCCCCAAAGCCCTCTCCCTCCCACAGATCTCTCGATGTCTCCATGTCTCTCGGTTCCTGCTCTCAAATGTTGTGTTTGTGTCCTTCCCCCTCTCTCCCCATCTTGTCTACCGCTCCCGATGTTATTTGTTTTATGTGTCGGTTTGTCGGTTATGTGTCGGTTTGTCTTTCTGTGTGATAAATGTTCGCTCTTTCACGAGCCTCGATCTTGTATACAAAAAAAAAAAACAAAAAAAAAAAAACCCTCCATTCAGACTCTGCAACTGGACCGGACGGGCCCATCAGCTCACGTGTCTTAAAAACCTGCTCTGCTGCACTTGCACATCCTCCATCTGATCTTTTCACCCTATAATTTGCTTGAGGTCATCTTCCATCTGCTTAGAAGTCAGCCAACATCATTGCATTGCATAAAAAGGTACAAAACCCGATCCACTTAACTACAGACCTATCAGATTACTTCCAATAATCAGCGGTCCATTAGCAACACCCTCCGAGTGAAACTGCCTAAATCCAGAACCACTGCTCACCTCCACTCAATTATTCATCCTTTTTTCCCACCTGTGGAACCACCTTCCATGCTCTTCTTTAATCTCATTCTTCCCTCCAGGTCTTCAAGACAGCTATTCACCACAATCTCAAGTGATCCCCCATCTAAAAATAATGATCTTTTCTACATCTGTTAAACCACCCCCGACACCTCCCAAAACTTTGCTTATGTATCCATCTCGTCCACCCATTGCGTTCTCCCTTACGCCTCATAGTTTCCTGCATCCCTTTTTTGTCCATCTCCATCTATTTTCTCCCTCAGCCCTGCTGTTGCCGTTTCCTCTGTCTCCTGCTGTACCTTTGTTATGTTGTGTCCTCATTTGTTCTGTATTATACATACATAGCTCTTCCACAAGCCCTAGTGCTACACCATGTAGTAAAAAAATTAATAAACAAGAAGACGTCATGCGGAGCACGATACTTGCATAATCCGCCCCTCGCCGCCCCCCCCCCCCAAGAAAAAAAATTCCATTCATACAGCAAATTGTCCATTTCATCAAGATTAAAATTGACAATCTTGATCAACGCTCGCGGGTCAATAGGAAGAAAAGTGGAGATTTTTCAGATGAAAATTGATGATTTTGGAAGGTTGACCTTGAGTTGACGTTTTGACCTCAAAAATAGTTAGTTTCCCTATTTAGTGACTCAATGTGTAAATGCTGTTCAATTTTCAAGTCAATCGGATAAAAAATTGAGGATTTTTGAAACTTGGCCTATGTTGACCTTTTGGCCTAAGTTGACCTCAAAAATACTTGGTGGTTGAACTCAGTGACCAGATATGCAAGTCCTCTTCAAACTTCAAGTCAATCTGATGAAAATTGAGGATTTTAGAAATTTGGCCTATGTTGACCTTTTGGCCTATGTTGCCTATGTTGACCTTTTGGCTTATGTTGACCTAAAAATACTTAGTGGTTGAATTCAGTGACGAGATATGCAAGTCCTCTTCAACTTTCAAGTCAATCTGATGAAAATTGAGGATTTTAGAAATTTAGCAAAGTTGGTGACCTTTGGCCTATGTTGACCTTTTGACCCCAAAAACAATAGGCTTCTTGCTTTTGGCCAACTCTACCATTTGGTGGTTTCGTGAAGATCGGTTGAAAATTGCGACCTGTAGGCCGGTGACAAACAAACAGACAGACAGACAGAACCACAAACACAACCGACCAATATACTTGAAAAATCTTCGATTTTGCAAGTAACAATATACTTGAAAAATCTTCGATTTTGCAAGTAATAATATCCCCCCCATACGTGGATTCGACCATGTCTATAATTATTGCAATACTATTACAATGCAGGCATGTCGATAATTATTACAATACTATTACAATGCAGGCATGTTGATAATTATTACAATACTATTACAATGCAGGCATGTCGATAATTATTACAATACTATTACAATGCAGGCATGTCGATAATTATTACAATACTATTACAATGCAGGCATGTCGATAATTATTACAATACTATTACAATGCAGGCATGTCTATAATTATAACCATACTATTACAATGCAGGTATGTCGATAATTATTACAATACTATTACAATGCAGGCATGTCGATAATTATTACAATACTATTACAATGCAGGCATGTCTATAACTATTACAATACTATTACAATGCAGGCATGTTGATAATTATTACAATACTATTACAATGCAGGCATGTCAATAATTATTACAATACTATTACAATGCAGGCATGTCGATAATTATTACAATACTATTACAATGCAGGCATGTTGATAATTATTACAATACTATTACAACGCAGGCATGTCAATAATTATTACAATACTATTACAATGCAGGCATGTCTATAACTATTACAATACTATTACAATGCAGGCATGTCTATAATTATTACAACTAGCGTGACTCGACGCACTCCGCGCGCCTCACCACACGTCGTTTCAGAGGGATAGGCATCTTTGACCATTTTGGTGCATTTTGTGTCTTTATGATCTTCAGGGTCTTCAGGGTTTTTTGATTCCTCTGGGTCTTTAAGGGTCTTCAGGGTGTTTTGGGTCTTTGGGGTCTTTTGGATCATCTGGGCCTTTAAGTGTATTTTGGGGTCTTTGGGGTGTATTGGGTCTTCGGGGTGTCTTGGGTCTTCGGGGTGTCTTGGGTCTTCGGGGTGTCTTGGGTCTTCGGGGTGTCTTGGGTCTTCGGGGTGTCTTGGGTCTTTGGGGTGTCTTGGGTCTTCGGGAGTCTTGGGTCTTCGGTGTGTCTTGGGTCTTTAGGGTCTTTTTGAGCCTCAGGGCCTTCAAGGGTATTTTAGGTCTTTAAGGGTATTTTGGGTCTTCAGGATCTTCAAAGGTCTGAGGTGTCTCAGCAGTCTAAACGTAATTAAGAGGGTGTTAATTTATTTGAAGAAGATGACGTTTTGGTCGCACATGTCATAAACATACAAACAAACAGACAAACATGAATAACCACAGGGGCGGATCCAGGGGGGTGCGCACCCCCCCCTTCGATCCAGGATGAGGATGCAGCAGGGGGTGCGCACGCCCCCACCCCCCTCTGGATTTTTGATAAATTATAAGCTCTGATTATCCTGGAACAGCCCTCGTGTCCAGATTATTTTGAACAAGGAACGTTCCAGGCGGCTTACCAACGCTCAGAGGTTTCAAATCACTTTTGCTTTATTATAAAACACTCCAAGTGCGACGGTAAAACACCAGACTTTCATCACATAAATCCACCGTCCAAAGCGAAATAATCAGCAGCAGCCACTCCAGTGGATATGACGCGAAGATAGCACCGTGGCGATGACGCAACACGTGGGTGGAGCATGAATTGAATACGTGATGAGGCAAACATGGGCGGAGCATAAATATACAGCATTACATTAAAACTCGTTTACAGCGGAGCACAATTATAATGGATGCAGTACAGTTTGCGCAGAATTCAAATTTCTCTTCACGTTTGTGTCAATTATTCGTGTGTGTACATGATACTCGTGTGCTTGGTCGACGAGTTCATTAAATCGCTCGACGTGAGGTACGTTTACAATAGTACAAGCCTATTGTCAACACCCCTCGTCGAGCGCGTTAGTGGACTCGTCCATCCAATAATGCATTGCTGAGCGCTGAGGAAACTGGTCAATGCGGTCTACAGAGGTATCATATCGACAAACATCGGATCACTTACTTTGTCTTCAGACAAAACGAGTGACTGTCATGGAAGATCCAAAAAAAGAGGAAGATTACGGACTTCTTTTCGTCCATCACTGCGACAGACCATACTATAACAACAGATGAGGCACAACACCCACTGGGTAGGCCTGCAGCAGCACCAGCAACTGAGGCCCAACCAGAGGTACTAGTACGCCGTAATGAAGCAACCCCGTCTTCCGAGCCCCTTGGCAATACAAACACTCTTAAAGTGAGTGATGCAACAAACGACAAATCAGTGCCTGTGTTGGAAGGCGTACAGGCCGCGCCAGCTTATGATGGTGATATTGTGGCCGATAATGTTCGTATTGAGTCGCTTCCGGGTGACGAGAAAATCAAGTACTTAAACGAGCATCACTGCCCACAAAGTTTTGATTCCCTGTGTGTTCAACGGATCAACTGCAAGGGACAAAATGGTTCATATGTGCTGAATTTTCGCAGAGAGTGGCTCGATCGTTACAAATGGTTGGCTTACAGTTCTGTACCTGGAGGTGGGATCTGTAAGTTCTGTGTTATGTTCCCTCCAAAAAATGATCAAATGAAGTCAGGGGTGCCAGTCCGATCACCCTTAACCAACCTACGGAAAGCAACTGGTACAGATGGTGCACTGGCGACACACGATTCACTGAACTACCATAAACAAGCCATGCTTGCTGCTAATGATTTGATGGAAAGTGTCCGAAATCCGACCCACAGAATATCATATTTGATTTCCGAGCAGAACAAACTGAACTATGAAAAAAATCTACACATCCTCTGACAAACTGTCGGTGTGGTGCTGCTCTACGGTCGGCAGAACATAGCACTCAGGGGACATCGAGACGACAATTCGCTGAAATGTGATGACATCTCAAACAAAGGAAATTTCCTCGCCATTTTGAGTCACATTGCTGAAAACGATGAGATCTTACGGGAACATCTGCTGAGTGGCAAAAAGAATGCTCGCTGTACCTCTAAGACCATCCAGAACGAAGTGATAGAGATCATTGGTGGCCACATTAGAGATGGACTGACCAAGTGTTTGAAGGAGGGAGGATTTTTCACCATCATAGGTGATGAGGTAACGGAGCTTCATTCCAACCATGAAATTCTCAGTATTTCACTCCAGTTCCTCGACACCCTGGCCTCACAACCTTCAGTTAAAGAAGTATTCTTTGATTTCGTAGAGCTAGAGAGAACTACTGGGGAAGCTGTAGGAAAGGCCATCATAGATTGTTTATTCAGAAGAGGTGTGGACATCAGTAAGGCAAGAGGGCAAAGCTATGACGGTGCATCATCACTGGCGTCATCCAGAATCGGAACTCAAGCGCAGATTAAAGCTGTCCAGCCTTTGGCGCTCTACACTCACTGCAACAGTCATGTGCTACATTTGTCTATCGCAGCAGCGTGTAGACTATCCATGGTTCGCAATATGATCGATACCATTCATGAGCTTTATAGATTTTTCAAGAACTCACCCACGAGACAACGGTACCTTGAAAAGACCTTTTCTGAGCAAGAAGAGGAAACCTCAGCAAAAAAAACTGCAAGGTCTGTGCAAGACGAGGTGGGTGGAGACACTCTTGTTACGAGACAGTCGAAGAGTTATATCCATTTGTCTGTATTTGTTTGGACAGGATTGTAAATCCCGACGGTGATGAGAATTCCTGGGGGTGGGACCGTGATAGCCGCGTGTCTACACAGGGAATTCTGAGTTCACTGACGTCTTTTCAGTTTGATGTTGTGTTCATTACAGTGAAGAACAGCCGACATACTTTAAAGGGCCTTGCCCACAAGCTGCAACGCAACGGCATGGATGTGCTGGAGGCATACTCTCTGATTGACAAGAAGGACGCGCTCACTCAACTACGGTCAAATGCTGAAACTGAATTCTCTCTGTGGTTCGATGACGCTAAGGCCATGATATAATCTGTAGGAGGTGACGTCACAATGCCGAGAGTTGTAAAACGACAAATCCATCGTCCAAACAATGCCGCCAATACTCCCTTGCTCTTCGACCTCAGAAACGTGTCCATTCCATTTCTCGACTCGACCACCTCAGCCAGGAAATGGACACCCGATTCTGTGCTGAAAATTGGGAAGGTAGCGATCTGTTTCTGCTGATGCCATCTACAATAATCGCCGATACCTGCGACATTCCAGCCCTACATCAGAAGCCATTGCGTTGATAAAACGTTGGATAAATGAGCTTAGAAACTGGCAGATGTTTTGGAGAAGGAAGCCTAACAACACGCCTAAAAGCACATTCATGGATTGTTTCTGCGCAGTAGATGGAGACGAATTTCCATCCATCAAAGTCCTACTCCATATTGGATGCACCATCCTTGTCGGCTCCTGTGAGGCCGAACGCTCATTTGCTTGCCTGCGGCGTCTGAAGACCTACCGAAGAAATTCCATGGGAGAAAGTCGGATGGCATCTCTGGCCCTCATGAACATAGAACATGACGTCACCATATCCGCACATGATGTGTGTAACATTTTCATTCAGAAACACAAGCGCCGTCTATTCCAAAATAGCTTAATTTACGATTAATAAAATAATTCACATTCCGCTGTCCTATCTGATCTCTTTTGTGGGGAGAACCCCCTGCCTTGAGCTTCACAACCGAGGCACATGGCGGTGCCGGGCTTTGTGGGTAAATTCCCCCTGCCTTGAGCTTCACAACCGAGGCACATGGCGGTGCCGGGCTTTGTGGGTAGATCCCCCTGCCTTGAGCTTCACAACCGAGGCACATGGCGGTGCCGGGCTTTGTGGGTAGATCCCCCTGCCTTGAGCTTCACAACCGAGGCACATGGCGGTGCCGGGCTTTGTGGGTAGATCCCCCTGCCTTGAGCTTCACAACCGAGGCACATGGCGGTGCCGGGCTTTGTGGGTAGATCCCCCTGCCTTGAGCTTCACAACCTCGGCGCATGGCGGTGCCGGGCTTTGTGGGTAGATCCCCCTGCCTTGAGCTTCACAACCTCGGCGCATGGCAGTGCCGGGCTTTGTGGGTAGATCCCCCTGCCTTGAGCTTCACAACCTCGGCGCATGGCGGTGCCGGGCTTTGTGGGTAGATCCCCCTGTCTTGAGCTTCACAACCTCGGCGCATGGCGGTGCTGGGCTTTGTGGGTAGATCCCCCTGCCTTGAGCTTCACAACCTCGGCGCATGGCGGTGCCGGGCTTTGTGGGTAGATCCCCCTGCCTTGATCTTCACAACCTCGGCGCATGGCGGTGCCGGGCTTTGCCCAGCACACAGTCTGTCATCGCCATCATTTCACACTATAATAATAATAATAATAATTCATTTATTTTGTATAGCGCTTTTCCAGAAGCCCAAAGGCGCTTTGACAGAGTGGCAAACATAATGCATAACAATACATGAAAACAACAATTGCAAAAAGACAAGAATCAATAGGGAAATATTTAAAGCAAAAGGAGGGAGAAGGAGAAGAGATAGTCAGGGGTTAAATGCTGTGGGTTGAATGTTGAATGCAGTGTTGAACAGGTGGGTCTTTAGTGATGTTTTGAATGTGGTGAGTGAGGAGGAGTCTCTGATGGTGTGAGGTAGTGAGTTCCAGAGGGTGGGAGCAGCGATGGAGAAGGCCCTGTCCCCCCAGGATCTGAATTTGGTCCGGATGGAGGGGGTCAGGAGGTTGGTACCAGCAGAGCGGAGGTTGCGGGTGGGAGTGTGTCTGGAGAGGAGGTCAGCCAGGTAGGATGGGGCCAGGTTATGGAGGGCTTTGTATGTCAAGAGGAGGATTTTGTACTGGATTCTCTGGGGGATGGGGAGCCAGTGAAGCTTGTAAAGGACGGGGGTGATGTGGTCACGGGTCCGGGAATGGGTGAGTAGACGGGCAGCGGAGTTCTGAATGTATTGGAGTTTATTGGTGATTTTTGAGGGTGAACCATAGAGGAGGCTATTGCAGTAGTCCAGACGGGAGGTGATGAAGGCGTGGATGAGGGTTTCTGCAGCCGTGGAGGAGAGGGATGAGCGGAGACGGGCAATGTTTTTCAGGTGAAAGAAGGCTGACTTTGTGATCTGTTTAGTGTATTTGTCGAAGGAAAGGGTTTGGTCAAAGATGACGCCAAGATTCCGGATGTGAGGGGAGGTGGATACTGGGATACCGTCGATGTTGAGGGCAAAGTTATGGGTGGATTTTGTGAGCGTTTTTGGGCCAATGATGATTATTTCAGATTTATCACAGTTAAGTTTGAGGAAGTTGATTTGAAGCCAGGATTTTATTTCAGTGATGCAGTTTGTCAGGATAGAGTGGGTGTCGGTGGAGACGGACTTGGTGGAGATGAAAAGCTGGATGTCATCGGCGAAGCAGTGGAATTGGAGACCATGACGGCAGATTAAGTGACCGAGCGGGGACAGGTAAAGGATGAAGAGGAGGGGGCCAAGAACTGAACCTTGGGGGACACCTTGGGGGAGGGGAGCAGTGGGGGATTTGCAGTTATTGATGGAGATGAACTGGCATCTGTCAGAGAGGTATGATTTAATCCAAGAGAGGGCAGTGCCGGTAACGTTAAAGGTGGATTCAAGTCGGGTGAGGAGGATAGTGTGATCGATGGTGTCAAAGGCAGCGCTGAGGTCAAGGAGGACGAGAATGTTGAGGTTGCCAGCGTCAGAGGAGAGGAGAAGGTCATTGGTGATTTTGAGGAGAGCAGTTTCAGTACTGTGGTTGGACCGGAATCCGGATTGGAATGTTTCATACAGGTTATTGGCAGAGAGATGATGTTTGAGTTGAGTGGCTACAGCGCGTTCCAAAACTTTTGACAGAAAGGGTAGGTTGGAGATGGGTCTGAAGTTGTTTAGGGTGTCAGGGTTTAGACCAGGTTTTTTTAGAATGGGGGTAACAGCAGCAATTTTGAGGGAAGGTGGGACGATGCCTGTAGACAGGGAGGAGTTTATTGTTGCAATGATAAGTGGAGAGAGAGCAGGGAGGGAGGCTTTGACAAAGCTGGAGGGGATGGGGTCAAGAGTGCAGGTGGCAGTTTTCATTCCTATGAGGAGTTCAGAGAGGTCAGTAGGGGAGATTGGGGAGAACCGAGACAGGGGATGGCAGGACAAGGGGGGGCAGGTGGTTGGAGGGGGAGCGGGTGCGGCGGTGGTCAAGCTGTTGTAGATGTTGTCAATTTTGCGTTGGAAGAAAGAGAGGAAGGAGATGCAGTTGTCTACTGTGAATGACTGGGTGGTGGTGTTCAGGGGGCGGAGGAGTTTGTTTATTGTCGAGAAGAGTGCTTTTGGGTTTCCGGAGCCAGAGTGGATAATTTGAGAGTAGTAGGCAGAGCGGGCGCGGGAGAGGGCATCTTTGTAGTGTTGTAGGTGGTCCTTGTAGGCTTGGGAGTGAACTGTGAGACCCGTTTTATTGCGGAGTCTTTCGACGACTTTCGACTGCACCGGTCTTTTATAACTACGAGTGAGCCCGTTGGTCCAAATGGACCAAATTTTCATCAGCTTGTATGGCCTTGCAAACATGCTATAGTGCTCGGGTTGGAATAAACGCTTTGTAGAATATTATCATTGTTTTTGTGATTTATTTAGTTATGAGAATGGCATGCCATGGAAGGAGCTATTAAGCTGCTCTATACACCTTAACATGGTGTGCATTTATAAACATGGGAATTCTCCTGGATTATTTGTGGTCAATTAGCCTAATTAACTCAGGAGATCACAACAATCATTTCGCGAGAACTACACAAATCCGAAATTCCATATCAGAAAGCTCCAGTCGAACTACACAAAAACATGCAGCACACACACACGCGCGCACACACACACACACACACACACACACACACACACACACACACACACACACACACACACACACACACACACACACACACACACACACACACACACACACACACACACACACACACACACACACACACGATAGCAGAAGGAACAGTTGGGCAAGTCGTTTCACCAGTTCCTCTATCTGACCATTAGTCATCGCGAATCTGTTGAACTGTTGGACCAGCGAAGAACGCAAGGAACTGCAGAAACTTCTAAGAACGCACGAATGCCGTTTCTGACGATCAATTTTTTTAAATTTCCTGGGGGAAGACCCCCAGACCCCCCCCCCCCTTAATCCGCCCCCTCCCACCCCCCTCCCAGCGCTATAGTTTCATGCACCCTCCCCCCCTCCTGAAATTCCTGGATCCGCCCCTGAACCATATACGTTTGCTTTACTGTAATAAGATACTATTACAATGCAGGCATGTCGATAATTATTACAATACTATTACAATGCAGGCATGTCTGTAATTATTACAATACTATTACAATGCAGGCATGTCTATAATTATTACAATACTATTACAATGTAGGCATGTCTATAATTATTACAATACTATTACAATGCAGGAATATCTGTAATTATTTACAATACTATTACAATGCAGGCATGTCTGTAATTATTACAATATTATTACAATGCAGGCATGTCTATAATTATTACAATACTATTACAATGCGGACATGTCTATAAAGTACGTACTATGATTACAATGCGGGCATGTCTATAAAGTACGCACTACGATAACAATGCGGGCATATCTATAAAGTACGTACTACGATTACAATGCGGGCATGTCTATAAAGTACGTACTACGATAACAATGCGGGCATATCTATAAAGTACGCACTACGATAACAATGCGGGCATATCTATAATGTACGTACTACGATTACAATGCGGGCATGTCTATAATGTACGTACAATTACAATGTGGGCATATCTATAAAGTACGTACTAATACAATGCGGGCATGTCTATAATGTACGTACTATTACAATGTGGGCATGTCTATAAAGTACGTACTACGATTACAATGCGGGCAGTGAAGCGACGGTTGGTTTTGCTTGTTGCTGATAATTGAAATTGCTCACAGTTACCATAGTGACCACAGGTAGTGGAATTGGCAAAGCGAACAAATTGGAACGCAGGTCACGCACAGCATCCACGACACCACCAGTTTAAAGATGCAGGATGAAAGTTTGTCAATCGTCATCAGTACGATATCAAATCGGTTATGGTCACCTTCATCAACTCACCTTGATTTCTGCCACCAGGTGTTCTTTGGTCATGCTGTTGTGACAATCGACGGCAACACCGGCTTTCTCCAGGATCTCTTTGCATTTTTGATCAACCGTTTCGCTGATGAGAACTTTGCGAATGGAAATCTCCATAATCGATCGATCAGTATGTCGAGTGAAGATGAACAAACCTCACCTGCGCTTACAGTTCGGAAAAACTCCTAATTCTCAAAACTTGGCAAATACATTCATAGAAACTGGAACGAACCATTCAGCGGTCACGGAGAGGAGGGGGGGGGGGGGGGGGAGTAAGATGTGATTTGGAACTTTTAAATAAATACAATCAAATATAAATTTCAACAGATAACACATTCAATATTAATTTAGATTATTTATCAGAGAGTAAAATTGTTTTCATGTTTCAGATTCACTAATCGATGATGTTAATCGGACCTTTTTCCATCATTTCCAAAATACACTCCCTATTGCAAAGTGGGTTCGTCCATTCGAAAAGAAGGAATGTTTTCGGTGTCGTGAACTTTTCCATTTAACCTGTCGATGTGACAACTGACAACTCAATGCAATCATTCGAAGCAAAGTGTCCTGATGTGAACGACATGCCAAGGTGACATTTTAATACCTGGGAAAGTGTCACAGGCGACGTGAATGCAAACGAAACCAACGATTCGCAACAATGCGATGCTTTCACATAAAACCACGTGACGGAACTTCGCTCACCACTCCCCAGAATATATTAATTATCGTGATATTGCGTAAGCAGCACGTGGTGCTCCGTTGGCTAGGGGGGCGTGGCTATTCCGCTGATAGGGCATGAGCGGCACGTGGTGCTCCGTTGGCTGGGGGGCGTGGCTATTCCGCTGATGCAACGGCTCCCAGGGTTGGGGCAGGAATTTTGGAATTTGTTTCCTGGATCGCTACTTTTACCGAAGGACACCGTGGGATCTTTAATGTCTGCCAACGAATGCTGGCGGACGGGACGCTCGTTTTAACGTCCATCCGAGGGACGGTGCGCACAAATTTCAGATGAATCACCCTTCCCATAAAAATACTGGGATGAGTCGGGATTCGGAACCAGGAGCAGGATAGACGGCTTACAGACGAGTGTGCATTCCACTTGGTCTAGGCCATCCTGCCTTCCCTGGATTGACATTATGCGAGCTTTCCCAAATTGTGCCTCGTTATTCGTGAGCACACCTTTCAGCTTTCATGAGTTTCCGAGGAAGGAGGAAGTCTCAAAACGTCAGCGCTTCTGTAAGTTGTTAACCTAAACTGTTTTATTATTTATTTTCGTATCCTTATTAATAACTCAGCAGAAAAAGTTGGAAATTCTGTAACAGCATCCTGAGCTGATCGGTCATTTGAGGCCACGAGCAGAGGGAGACAGACGGTGCGCCCAACGATGTGGAAATTAAGCGAGTGTTTTTCTGAAGTTTATTATACGCTTAATGAGATGTGCAATTCAATTGCAAAAAGGGCCATTTACCCTCTTCTGGTGAAACTACCAAAATCAAGACTCTCTGCTCACCTTCACTCGTTCATTCAAATTTTCTCCCGCCTCTGGAACAAACTCCCTCACCCTCTTCAATCCCACTCCTCCCTCCAGGTCTTTAAAACAGCTGTTCACCACCATCTCTTATCTTCCCCTATCCAAAACCTTGATCTTTTCTACCCCCACTAATTCACCCCAGATCCACTTAAAAAAAAATACCGACTTCTTTCTTTTCTGGAAGTCCAAGCAGTGTCCATGTGTTGTATACCTCCCCCCCCCCCCCCCCAGCCCTCTCCCTTCCACAGATCTCCCGCTGACGCTGCGCTCTGCTGTTGTATTTGTGTGCTTCCCTCTCTCTATCTTATCCCCCACTCCCTTAATCACATGTTTTATGTCTATTTATGTTTTTCGTGTTAGCTCTTACACGAGCATTGATCTTGTACACGAAAAAAAAATTCACAGCAGCCCAAGCCTATTCTACACTCGATGTTCCATTAGCGTCAGATAATTTGAAAGAGATGATTTCCTGTTTATCGGCATGAATATATATATACCAGGATTGAAAGATTTATTCTGTAAAAAGTAGGGGACGACCAGGACGTGGAGATGGGGTTGGGAGTTGGACCAAATTCAAAGATGGGGGTTGGAGTTGGACCTGGCCAATATCTCCTTGAGATGCTGACCAACTTTCTGCAACCACGAAGCACGCGGTCGACCGGTTGGCCTCCTCCACCCACGAGGCTCCCTTGCTGAGAATATCTAGTGAGCTGGATCAGCGTCCGGAAAACGAGCCACGTGGCCATACAGACGCAGCTGACGCTCACGGACCATTCAGGTAACAAATCTCATCCGAGTCTCTCAGCAACCGCTCGTTGGACACGAAGTCAGACCAGCAATAGCCAAGGATTCCCCGAAGAGACTTGGTTTCAAAGGCATCAAGTCTCATTCTCTGGCCCTTAGTAAGGGTCCGAGTCTCGCATCCATAGAGCAAGACTAGAAGCACCAAGGACTTAAAGACTCTGACTTTTGTCCTCCTGCATATATACCGACAGCGCCACACCCCATGATCCAGTGAATCAATGACTCCCCAGGCCCGACCCAGACGTCTATCAACCTCTGGCTCGCAACATGCGGAGACATGAATAACACTGCCAAGGTAAGTGAATCTCTTCGTGACCTCAACATCTTCGCCCAAACAGGCACAGACAAGACAGCAGCATCCAAGATGTCGTTGAAAGCCTGGATCTTGGTTTTGACCCAGGAAATTATTTTCCCAGCAGCTCCGCCTCATCATTCAGTGCCTGGAGGGCCCATGTAAGACCATCCAGCGTCTCCGCAAAGATGACTCCTAGTCAGGGCCCTTAGGGATATTTTGGTTCAAATTCTTCCAAAAGCATCAAATTTGGCGCAGATGTTGCCCATGCCATACTCTTTCGATTTTTGACCGGCGCCAAGGGCGGTATGATCCGGGGACCATACCGGTCCATCCCACCATGTCACCTGACCTATGACGTCATAATTAGGATGTGCATCCAATCACATGGCATACGAGAAGTGGTCAAAGTTCAAAATGAATCGATCGAAAAATGAAGGCAGGGATCCATTTTTAAGGTTTTCATAAAATCCAATATGGCCGCCAGGTCACATGACCTATGACGTCATATTTATGACATGTATACAATCATGTATACATGAACCCGGATCATGATCGCATAAAAATTAAACACAAGGATATGGCATACAGTTCATAAAACATCAAAATCCGTACCTTTGTAATTAGACTGATGAACTGCATATGCCTGAAAATTAGGAAATAGACATGTAAATATTTCCTCTAATTGTCAAAAATAAGGTCAGAGTTCGATTACCCAACCCAGAAACATAAAATGATGAACCTCGCATAAATCTTGACAAAAAACTCAAAAACTGACACGTTTGACTCAAAAATGACCTTTAAGATGACCTTGAGGGTTGACCTTGACCTCGAATCATCAAAATAACATCATAATTGGAGTCCTCGACCTCGAAAACCCCTGAAAAGTGGTATCATACATGATTCCAACCCTTTTGGTTATTTAACTGATTTTCCTCTAATCCGGGTGGCGGCCATTTAGTATTTCGCCAATATGGGGCCCCCGGGGGGACGCCCGTCTTGGCGCCCGTCAAAAATCGAAAGAGTATGGCATGGGCAACATCTGGGCCAAATTTGGTGCTTTTGGAAGAATTTGAACCAAACGGCCCCAAAATATCCCGAAGGGCCCTGACTATCCATCATCTGCGAAATCAAGGTCAGAGTTGGACCAAATTCAAAGAGGGGGATGGGAGTCGGACCAAATTCAAAGATGGGGTAGGGGGTTGGACCAATTTCAAAGATGGAGGTGGGAGTTGGTCCAAATTCAAAGATTGAGGTGGGAGTTGGTCCAAATTCAAAGATGGAGGTGGGAGTTGGTCCAAATTCAAAGATTGAGGTGGGAGTTGGTCCAAATTCAAAGATGGAGGTGGGAGTTGGTCCAAATTCAAAGATGGAGGTGGGAGTTGGTCCAAATTCAAAGATGGTGGTGGGAGTTGGTCCAAATTCAAAGATTGGGTTGGGAGTTGGACCAAATTCAAAGATGGGGTAGGGGGTTGGACCAAATTCAAAGATGGGGGTAGGAGTTGGTCCAAATTCAAAGATGGGGGAGGGAGTTGGTCCAAATTCAAAGATGGGGGTGGGAGTTGGTCCAAATTCAAAGATGGGGGATGGAGTTGGTCCAAATTTAAAGATGGGGGTGGGAGTTGGACCAAATTCAAAGATGGGGGATGGAGTTGGTCCAAATTCAAAGATGGGGGATGGAGTTGGTCCAAATTCAAAGATCGGGGTGGGAGTTGGTCCAAATTCAAAGATGGGGGATGGAGTTGGTCCAAATTCAAAGATCGGGGTGGGAGTTGGTCCAAATTCAAAGATCGGGGTGGGAGTTGGTCCAAATTCAAAGATCCGGGTGTGAGTTGGTCCAAATTCAAAGATGTGGGTGGGAGTTGGACCAAATTCAAAGACGGGGGTGGGAGTTGGTCCAAATTCAAAGATGGGGGAGGGAGTTGGTCCAAATTCAAGGATTGACATGGGAGTTGGTCCAAATTAAAAGATGGGGGTGGCAGTTGGTCCAAAATCAAAGATGGGGCTGGGAGTTGGACCAAATTCAAAGATGGGGGTGGGAGTTGGTCCAAATTCAAAGATGGGGGATGGAGTTGGTCCAAATTCAAAGATGGGGGTGGGAGTTGGACCAAATTCAAAGATGGGGGTGGCAGTTGGTCCAAAATCAAAGATGGGGCTGTGAATTGATCCAATTTCAAAGATGGGGGTGGGAGTTGGTCCAAATTCAAAGATGGGGGATGGAGTTGGTCCAAATTCAAAGATGGGGGTGGGAGTTGGACCAAATTCAAAGATGGGGGATGGAGTTGGTCCAAATTCAAAGATGGGGGATGGAATTGGTCCAAATTCAAAGATGGAGGTTGGAGTTAGACCAAATTCAAAGATGGGGTAGGGAGTTGGTCCAAATTCAAAGATCGGGGTGGCAGTTGGTCCAAAATCAAAGATGGGGCTGGGAGTTGGACCAAATTCAAAGATGGGGGTTGGAGTTGGTCCAAATTCAAAGATGTGGGTGGGAGTTGGACCAAATTCAAAGATGGGGGTGGGAGTTGGTCCAAATTCAAAGATGGGGGAGGGAGTTGGTCCAAATTCAAGGATGGAGGTGGGAGTTGGTCCAAATTCAAAGATGGGGGTGGCAGTTGGTCCAAAATCAAAGATGGGGTTTGGAGTCGGACCAAATTCAAAGATGGGGTAGGGAGTTGGTCCAAATTCAAAGATGGGGGTGGGAGTTGGACCAAATTCAAAGATGGGGGTGGGAGTCGGACCAAATTCAAAGATGGGGGTTGGAGTTGGACCAAATTCAAAGATGGGGTAGGGAGTTGGACCAAATTCAAAGATTGGGGTGGGAGTTGGTCCAAATTCAAAGATGGGGGTGGGAGTTGGACCATATTCAAATATGGGGGTGGGAGTTGGTCCAAATTCAAAGATGGGGGAGGGAGTTGGTCCAAATTCAAAGATCGGGGTGGCAGTTGGTCCAAAATCAAAGATGGGGCTGGGAGTTGGACCAAATTCAAAGATGGGGGTGGGAGTTGGTCCAAATTCAAAGATGTGGGTGGGAGTTGGACCAAATTCAAAGATGGGGGTGGGAGTTGGTCCAAATTCAAAGATGGGGGAGGGAGTTGGTCCAAATTCAAGGATGGAGGTGGGAGTTGGTCCAAATTCAAAGATGGGGGTGGCAGTTGGTCCAAAATCAAAGATGGGGTTTGGAGTCGGACCAAATTCAAAGATGGGGTAGGGAGTTGGTCCAAATTCAAAGATGGGGGTGGGAGTTGGACCAAATTCAAAGATGGGGGTGGGAGTTGGACCAAATTCAAAGATGGGGGTTGGAGTTGGACCAAATTCAAAGATGGGGTAGGGAGTTGGACCAAATTCAAAGATTGGGGTGGGAGTTGGTCCAAATTCAAAGATGGGGGTGGGAGTTGGACCATATTCAAATATGGGGGTGGGAGTTGGTCCAAATTCAAAGATGGGGGAGGGAGTTGGTCCAAATTCAAGGATGGGGGTGGGAGTTGGTCCATATTCAAAGATGGGGGGTGGGAGTTGGTCCAAAATCAAAGATGGGGCTGGGAGTTGGACCAAATTCAAAGATGGGAGTGGGAGTTGGTCCAATTTCAAAGATGGGGGTGGGAGTTGGTCCAAATTCAAAGATGGGGGATGGAGTTGGTCCAAATTTAAAGATGGGGGGGAGTTGGACCAAATTCAAAGATGGGGGATGGAGTTGGTCCAAATTCAAAGATGGGGGATGGAGTTGGTCCAAATTCAAAGATTGGGGTGGGAGTTGGTCCAAATTCAAAGATGGGGAATGTAGTTGGTCCAAATTCAAAGATGGGGGATGGAGTTGGTCCAAATTCCAAGATCGGGGTGGGAGTTGGTCCAAATTCAAAGATGTGGGTGGGAGTTGGACCAAATTCAAAGATGGGGGTGGGAGTTGGTCCAAATTCAAAGATGGGGGAGGGAGTTGGTCCAAATTCAAGGATGGAGGTGGGAGTTGGTCCAAATTCAAAGATGGGGGTGGCAGTTGGTCCAAAATCAAAGATGGGGCTGGGAGTTGATCCAATTTCAAAGATGGGGGTGGGAGTTGGTCCAAATTCAAAGATGGGGGATGGAGTTGGTCCAAATTCAAAGATGGGGGTGGGAGTTGGACCAAATTCAAAGATGGGGGATGGAGTTGGTCCAAATTCAAAGATGGGGGATGGAATTGGTCCAAATTCAAAGATGGGGGTTGGAGTTGGCCCAAATTCAAAGATGGGGTAGGGAGTTGGACCAAATTCAAAGATCGGGGTGTGAGTTGGTCCAAATTCAAAGATGGGGGTGCGAGTTGGACCAAATTCAAATATGGGGTGGGAGTTGGTCCAAATTCAAAGATGGGGGAGGGAGTTGGTCCAAATTCAAGGATGGGGGTGGGAGTTGGTCCAAATTCAAAGATGGGGGTGGGAGTTGGTCCAAAATCAAAGATGGGGCTGGGAGTTGGACCAAATTCAAAGATGGGGGTGGGAGTTGGTCTAAATTCAAAGATGGGGGATGGAGTTGGTCCAAATTTAAAGAGTGGGGTGGGAGTTGATTCCCCTCCATCCCTCCACCCAAACATGATTAATAGTGCATATCATCATTTTAAACTTGCCCTGTACATTCAAAAGCCCCAAATATGTCCTTCCCATCGGTGTTCAGAAGCACCCAAACCAGATACACAAGCTTAGTGTATTTTCACATCGTGAAGATGTCCTTTGCCAAAGAGTTGGTTCCCGTTACTTGGTACAATGATGCACATAATCATCCTTCCAATTGCAGACAACCGTTAAATAAATCACTAAGCTTGCCCAGTTCACAAGAAGCACTCTCACAAAGCTCAAAGTATTTTCACTGGTAGCGATCCGTCGAGGGTTTGTGTAGCACACACCCGTCCATTCGGGCCTTGCACGGACCATGGTCAGGAGTTTGCAATACCAGCAGCTGCTCATTTGGCAGCTTTTCATAATAAAATGTATTGCATTGATTGAACCGATTGTGATGATGGAGCAACACACAATCATTGGTGATGTTGCAGGAACAGCTAAAAATGGAGAAAAGGTGTGATTGAAGGATCCCACAAAAAATCATCTGGCATCTTATCGTATCCATCTCATGGATATGTAGGGAGTGCTTCAACATGAAGTGAGCTCATACTCAATATTGTTGTGGAAACGGCCATTGAGGTTACAGAGAGCAAGATAGAGTAGTTATTTAATTCATAAAAATCCGGCACAAGTGTTTGGTGTCTGTGCAGAATGATAGGACATGTGTCGAAGCATGTTTTTGCAACACAAGAGGGGTGCCCCCTCCCTTCTGTAATGTGTCTAAAGCCCCTACCAATCCTCTAAGCCTTTGCCCCTTTGTTATCTGTCTGCACATTTCTTTATAAAGGTTACAGCAGTTGCTGGGCCAAACCAGTGGATTCATGAAGTAGGCAAGTATGGCACCTCGGCGAGTATGCGGAATGTAAGGAACCAACTTAAGAGGAATTGAAACATCTCAGAGGGATAAAAGCTGGGAGAAGCCGATGTGCGGACCAATCAACATGCCAGGCTAGCATCGTTGCTAGAGATTATGACGGATGACTTCCCCTTGGGAGCCAACGACCATCCAGTAAGTAGATGGTGTCTCCTAAAAAACACCATTGGTTGGAGTAAATCATGGCAACCCAGGTGGCCGAGAAGGATAGTGGAACCCTTGATGTGAGACAGACGGGCGAGTATTAGCCAATGGCTAACCATCAAAAGGTGGATGAGCTAGTATTTAGCCAACAGCAACCACAAAACTACACTCAAGGGGAAGAAGGTGGGTAGGCAGTGTCAATGCAGCTGGAGATAGCATGTTCCTCGTCCGGTGGATGATACTACAGTCCAATTCTTCCCCAATAGTGTAGCAGCATAGCAAACCTGTTGTGCATTTTGTGATACAAGCACCAAATTTGGCACAAATGTACATTAATATGTTGCGAACATTTTCAGATATTGGGCCACTTGAAATTCCGTAATTTTTTTTTTCAAATATTTTCAAATTTCGTAATTTCAAATTTTTCGGGTGACACCGTCACAATTTCGGTCTTCGAGGCCGGCCGATATAGTGGGGCGGCTTAGCCCAAATATTCAAAAGAATTGTGCATTTTGTGATACAAGCACCAAATTTGGCACAAATGTACATTAATATGTTGCGAACATTGTGTGGTCAGCAATGAAGACGAGAGTCTGAATTACATGTATGCAAAAGACCTTGTGAACCAGTGAAGCAAATACACGGGTAAGCATGAATTAAATCTAGGGCATGATATAATTTCCATGATGTTTACCTCTACACTCAATGGTGGAAGGAGGTAATGTTTTGATCCCAGCTTGTCTGTATGTCTGTTAGTCCACAAAATTCCAGACAAAGCTTGTAGTAGTGGTAGTTGTAGTGGTAGTGGTGATAACAGAAATTGTTATATAGAACTGAACTTATATTATTATTATATGCAGAAAATAACTTCATTTCTATATGCCCTGCAGTGGACAGGTTAATTGGTTTATGCACTGAAGGGGTCACCCTGGTGTGCACTGCTGTGTTCTGCCTCACTGAGTTGTTCAGGTATGATGTACTCAGCACAAGCTTCCGGTCGGCCCGGAGGTGGGGGTGCGGGGCCTGTCACGGAACGTCAAAACAAACGGCCTGCCGGGGCCGCCCAAAAGTCGGGCGTGAGGGGCGCGTCCACTAATGGAACGCCTCTCGCTTCCCAGATCGAGGGCCACGTGGTCAGGAGAACCTCGTCCCTTCCGGTCACACTTTGCCTATCGGCCGGCCTCGAAGACCGAAATTGTGACGGTGTCACCCGGAAAATTTGAAATTACGAAATTTGAAAAAATTTGAAAAAAAAAATTACGGAATTTCAAGTGGCCCAAAATCTGAAAATGTTCGCAACATATTAATGTACATTTGTGCCAAATTTGGTGCTTGTATCACAAAATGCACAATTCTTTTGAATATTTGGGCTAAGCCGCCCCACTACAACCACTTTTGCACCATCATGGTGTAAGTGGCCACTGTTTTGTTACCAGTGCATACTGTAATCGTAAACAACAAACAAACAAGAAGACGTCATGTAGAGCACAATACATGCAAAATCCACCCCCCAGCCCCCCCCCCCCCCCAAAAGTTGCCATGGAAACATCAAATGGTCCATTTCATTAAGATTAAGCTTGATGATCTAAATCAAAGCTCGGGTCAATCAGATTAAAATTTATGATTTTAAAGATGAAAATTTATGATTTTAGAAGTTTGACCTAGTTGACCTTTGACTGACCTTAAAATAGTTGGTTTCACAATTCAGTGACTGAATGTGCAAATGCTGTTCAATTTTCAAGTCAATCAGATGAAAAATGACAATTTTAGAAATTTGACCTCAAGAAGACCTTTGACCTCAAAATCAAAAGACTGCTTCCTGAAGTTTCATGAAGATCGGTTTAAAATTGTGACATGTAGGCAAATGACAGAAAGACAGACAAATGCATAAGACCAACCAATATACTTGAAAAATCTTCGATTTTGCAAGTAAAAATATTATAAAAGCCGTGTGGGGGTGGAAAGGGAGGAGTCCGGAGGGAGGGGAAGTCCAAGAGTCGCAGTGCAAATATAGCATGGATATAAGTGAGCAAGAAGCGACGAAGCTGAACGCAGTAGCATGTGGCGGGAGAAGACGGAGAGGAGGTGGGAAAGCTGCATGCAGAACTCAGGGCAAGACAGCAGCAGAACGAGAATGTGACAGAGCACCCTAGAGAGGGGGGGGGGGGGGGGGGGAGAAGCGGAGCCCACAGAGTCCGGTCAAGCCCACAATCTCTTCCGGCAGAGCTACCACCATACCTAACGACACCATGCCATTCATCAAGCATCACGCGTGGAAAGCTTTTTCTGTCTTGTGATTTCTCTCCTGTCTAAGTGCGTGCATACACCCTAAGTTATATCACGCAAGCCAGAGGTTAACATGGGCATGGGGATTATAAACTTTGCATAGAGAAATATCATTTATTGTACAATTATTAGTCTTCCCACCCCTCTTCATTTAATAAACCGTTTCTCTCGATTTCTAAAGTGTTGGTCTGGTACGCCGTCCGGAATTGCGAACAATACTCAATGGTGCGAGTAAAGCCGTAACTGTTAAAAATTGGTGTGAAAACTCCTTGTTAGGAGGGTTCAAACGCGGTGGTTCCTTTCGAGCCGCCGAACACATCACAGGCGACAGACTCGTCGGAATTCTATGCATCGAAAATCAAAATGACGATATTTTTGGCTTTCTCTGCAGAGCCTTACAGCCCGAAGGATTGTCCATTACGTGATCGTTAACTGTCCGGATGGAAGATTTGAAATCATGTCCACCCGGTCCACCAAGGAATTGACCCCAGTTCGAATGGCACTGTTAGGATATTGATACAACTCCTATTGTCTCCAACTGCCAAGACGATGTCTCATGTGCTCTCACAATCGATGCAAGTAATATTTCAATGTTAACATTCCATCAACAGATTATTTGACATACAGTGCATTCAGAAAGTATTCAAACCCCTTCACTTTTTGTACACCACACCTTTCCTATGCCATCTCCAGGCGCTGCATAACGTCATTGCCGGGCATCGAAGGGGCTAGGCAATGATGCACGCTGAAAAGGAGTACTACATTTTCACTCTGGTTGTTTGTTTGTTTGTTTGTTTGTTTGTTTGTTGTACACCGCACCTTTCCTATGCCATCTCCAGGCATTGCAAATCGTCATTGCTGGGCACCGAAGGGGGCTCGGCAGTGACGCACGCTGAAAGGGAGTACTCAGTTTTCACTCTGGTTGTTTGTTGTACACCGCACCTTTCCTATGCCATCTCCAGGCATTGCAAATCGTCATTGCTGGGCACCGAAGGGGGCTCGGCAGTGACGCACGCTGAAAGGGAGTACTCAGTTTTCACTCTGGTTGTTTGTTTTCTTGTTTTCTTGCTTTCTTGTTTGTTTGTCCGGGCGATATCTCAGCCATCCTTTGAGCTAGGAAGCTGAAATTTCGGCACAGTAGTGAGCAAGTCCTTTGTCAAAAAATTGAGAAGTTATTTAATTATTAGCGATTAATTAAGTACTTATTTAATTAATTAAATTTCCTTTCTCTTCGTACCATTAACTCAGGCACCTTTTGAGTTAGGAAGCTGAAAAATGGACATGCCAATGACCAAGTGATTTGGCTGCAAAGGCGATTGTACACCGCTCCTTTCCTATGCCATCTCCACGCATTGCAAATCGTCATTGCTGGGCACCGAAGGGGGCTCGGCAGTGACGCACGCTGAAAGAGAGTACTCAGTTTTCACTCTGGTTGTTTGTTTTCTTGGTGGTTTGTTTGTTTGTTTGTTTGTTTGTCCGGGCGATATCTCAGCCATCCTTTGAGCTAGGAAGCTGAAATTTCGGCACAATAGTGAGCAAGTCCTTTGTCAAAAACGTTATTTTTTGTTTTTTGATTAATTAATTAATATTATTGATGAGTTATTTAATTATTAGCGATTAATTAAGTACTTATTTAATTAATTAAATTTCATTTCTCTTCTGACCATTAACTCAGGCACCTTTTGAGTTAGGAAGCTGATATTTGGACATGCCAATGACCAGGTGATTTGGCTGCAAAGCTATTTTTGATTTATTAATGAATCAATTAATCAATTAATTGATTAATTATTTAATTATTTGATTAATGACAATTTTTTTTTTTTTTTTAAGTTACAGATTCTGATTAAATGGTGGTGGTTTATGTGTTCTTTGACCGAATTGATTAATAATTTAATTTTTTTATGATTATTATTTATTTATTTTCATTATTAATCATTTATTTATCTTCTTTCTCATTTGGCCAATATCTCAGGCACCTTTTGAGCTCAGAAGCTAATATTTGGACATGAGTGACCAAGTGATGTGGCTATCAAGGATATTTTTGATTTATTGATTAATCAATTAATCAATGTATCGATTAATTATTTAATTATTCGATGAATTACTAAAAAAAATTTTTTTCACCAGTTACAGATTCTGATGAAATGGTGCTGGTTTATGTGTTCTGTGACCGAATTGATTAATAATTTAATTTTTTAATAATTATTATTTATTTATTTTCATTATTAATCATTTATTTATTTTCTTTCTCATTTGGCCAATATCTCAGGCACCTTTTGAGCTGGGAAGCTAATATTTGGACATGACAGTGACCAAGTGATGTGGCTACCAAGGATATTTTTGATTTATTAATTAATCATTTAATCGATTAATTATTTATTGATTAATCGATTAATTATTTATTGATTAATCAATTAATTGATTGTGGCCCTGAAACGTCAACGTGTGGCCCTGAATGGGTTTCTCTCATCTCCTCTTCCTGTTCAGGCTGGAGTTCCCCAAGGCAGTGTTCTGGGCCCTGTGCTTTTTCTGGTCTTCATCAATGATCTCTCTGACTCTCTTGAAAATCCTCTCTATCTCTTTGCTGATGACTCCACTCTCTGCCACTCCATTCCTCTTCCCTCAGATCGGCAGTCTGCAGCCTCCTCACTCTCTGAAGACTTGGACAAAATCACAGACTGGTCAAACAAGTGGAACATGTCTTTCAATCCTGACAAATCTCACACTCTTACTATGTCTCTCCGAAAAGATCGACTGGACAACCCTCCCATCTACTTTCTCAACAATCCTCTCCAAGAAGTTCTGTAGCTCAAGCTTTTGGGTCTCACTATCTGCCATGATCTTTCTTGGGAAAACCACATTTCCAAGCTGGCCTCCAAAGCCAGTCGCCGACTGGGCATCCTCCGTCGTGCGAAGTCCTTCCTCGGCACACCTGAGATCCTCACCACATACAAGGCTTTCATCCGCAGCTCAATGGAATACTGTTCTCCCCTATTGGCCGGTGCTCCTGCCTCACACCTAGCTCGGCTTCACGCTGTTGAAACCAAAGCTTTCAGAATTATTGGAATCTCCCGCGATGAAGCTATCTCTGAGGGCCTTTCACTCACTCACCGCAGGTAGGTGGTCTTTCTGTCTTCTACCAACTCCTCTGCGGCCTTGCACCCCCAGCTCTCTCTGTGCTCTGTCCCCCAAATATTCCTACAAGTCGCACAAGATCTGCCAGCAACCCTCTGATGGTTAAACTGCCGAAATCTCGGCTCTCTGCTCACCTTCACTCTTTCATTCTTCTTTTCTCCCGCCTCTGGAACAAACTCCCTCACTCCCTTCAATCCCACTCCTCCCTCCAGGTCTTTAAAACAGCTGTTCACCACCATCTCTTATCTTCCCCCATCCAAAACCTTGATCTTTTATACCTCCGCTAATTCACCCCAGATCCACCTTGTTTGAAATTCCAACTTCTTTCCTGGAAGTGTCCATATGTGTTATACCTCTCCCACCCTCCCCTTCCCATGCCCCCCCCACCCCCCAAAGCCCTCGCCCTCTCTCAGATCTCTCGATGTCTCCATGTCTCTCGGTCCCTGCTCTCAAATGTTGTGTTTGTGTCCTTCCCCCTCTCTCCCCATCTTGTCTACCACTCCCGATGTTATATGTTTTATGTGTCGGTTTGTCTTTCTGTGTGATTAGTGTTCGCTCTTTCACGAGCCTCGATCTTGTATAC
Source organism: Myxine glutinosa (assembly GCF_964187855.1). NCBI lineage: Eukaryota > Metazoa > Chordata > Myxini > Myxiniformes > Myxinidae > Myxine > Myxine glutinosa. The sequence continues at coordinate 165,721,532 of NC_136267.1, read as the reverse complement.
AAAAAAAACAAACCAAAAAAATTTGATTTTTTATTAATGACTTATTTAATTAAATTTCTAAAAGATACCTCTTCGGATGAAGCACTGGTGGTTTAGTTATGCTATTAGCCAATTGATTAAGAAAATATTTTGTGATAATCTTTTATTGATTTTAATTATGCAATTAATCAATCAATTAGTGTGCACCTCTCCCTCCCAATGCAGCCTCTATGAGCTGCACTGCGGTATTGCTGGGTGCCGGAGGCGCCCCGGCAATGCCGCGCTGTAGGATATTTAATTATTTGGCATGGGGGCGGTGTTCTTTGAATGTATCTGTACTTGTTTATTTATTGATGAATCAATTAATCGATTAATTATTTAATTATTTGATTCATGACTTTTTTTTTTTTTTTTTTTAGTTACAGATTCGGATGAAATGGTGGTGGTTTTTGTGTTCTATTAGCGAATTGATTCATTTTTTAATTTATTTTACGATTATCATTTATGTATACTGAAACGCAAAAGAAACTTACCACCTTTGAAACCTTTAAATATCAACAATAACACTGCGTGTAGTAAATGTGTGAACTTATTTGTGGACAATAGTGTCCTCACTGTCAGACAAAACGGTCATGGATGGTCACTTGAACCTTCAATGGTCACTTCATCGCACAGCTGTTGAACAGCCGTTTTGACTGTCAGTGATTAGCCAAGGGGTACGGGATGATTTTAATGAGCTGCACGTGATGTCTTGATATTGGCTTTAAAAAGGCCAGTGCAAAATGAGCATTTTGACCAAAACATTTGACCATTTTGACCAACTTCAAAAAGACCGAAAACGCAAAAGAAACTTATCACTGGTTTGAAATGTAATAAAATTGTAACAGTTCAAAATAAAACAAACCAACAATTGCTAATTGAAACATTGGCATTTTATTGATGACATGTCAAGTTTTTGACCAAGATACACCATCTCATCAGTTTGTTCTACAGTACAGAACAGCACAGGGTGCAATGTCAGTCCCCTTTCAATAGCGCGTGTGGCCACCATTGTTTTGGATACAGGCAGTGCATCGTCGGCGTATACTGCCTACCAGTCTTTGGATGGATTGCTGCTGGATTCTGTCCCACTCAGTCCTCAATGTCTGAAGCAGCTCTGCCCATGTCCTGGCCCTGCCAACTACGCGTCTCCCAAGCTCATCCCACAGGTGCTCTATGGGATTCAGGTCAGGGGAGAACGCAGGCCACTGCATGGTGTTGATGTTCTCGCCTTGGAGAAATGCAGTGGTAAAGCGAGCAGCATGGGGACGAGCGTTGTCATGCTGAAAGGTTCTCAGTTCTGGGTGGTCTAGCAGGAATGGCAGCAGATGAAGTCGCAGGATGTTATCCACATACCGCTGGGTGTTAAGATTCCCATCCACAACCACCAGTGGCGTCCTGTACCGGCCTGATATGGCGGCCCACACCATCACACTTGGGCCACCCCACCTGTTGGCTTGACGCACGTAACAATCGGCATATCGCTCGCCAGTTCTTCTCCAGACACGCTCACGCCCATCAGGACTGTCCACACAGAACCTTGACTCATCGCTGAAAGCGACCTCGTTCCACTGCGCCAAGGTCCACCGCTGATGCTGCTGGCACCATCTCTGTCGGTTGCGGCGATGGGCAGCCATCATCACAGGGCCTCTGTATGGTCTTCTGGCAGTCAGACCATAGTCATGCAGTCGTCTTCGTGCAGTATCATTGGAGATCCGTGGTTTGCATGCCCCGGAGTTTCTGCCGCAGTGCGGGATGCTGGACGGAATCGATCCCGCAGGTGACTTCGGACCATCTGCCTGTCCTGCCTTGCAGTGCTGACTCTTGGCCTCCCTGATCGAGGTCTGTCATCTGCAGAGTTGTGGAGGGTGTCTCTGTCCACCAGGGCCGATATCGTCTGGTGTGAACAGCCAAGGCGACGTGCCACCTCACGGTAGCTCAGTCCGCCTTGCAGCATGCTCAGGGCACGCTGCCGTTTATCCCTTGACAATCGTGGCAAGTTGATTGAAATGCCCATTTTGCACTGGCCTTTTTAAAGCCAATATCAAGACATCACGTGCAGCTCATTAAAATCATCCCGTACCCCTTGGCTAATCACTGACATTCAAAACGGCTGTTCAACAGCTGTGCTATGAAGTGACCATTGAAGGTTCAAGTGACCATCCGTGACCGTTTTGTCTGACAGTGAGGACACTATTGTCCACAAATAAGTTCACACATTTACTACACGCAGTGTTATTGTTGATATTTAAAGGTTTCAAAGGTGGTAAGTTTCTTTTGCGTTTCAGTATATTTTCATTATTAATCATTTATTTATTTTCTTTCTCATCTGGCCAATATCTCAGGCACCTTTTGATCAAGGAAGGCGATATTTGGACATGACAATGACCAAGTGATTTGTCTGTAAAGGGTATTTTTGATTTATTGATAAATCAATTCGTCTATTAAATATTTATTGATTAATCAATTTATTGCTGGGCGCCGGAGGCGCCCCGGCAATGCCGCGCTGTAGGATATTTAATTATTTGGCATGGGGGCGGTGTACTTTGAATGTATCTGTACTTGTTTATTTATTGATGAATCAATTCGTCTATTAAATATTTATTGATTAATCAATTGGTTATTTATTTTTTTATTAATGACTTATTTAATTAAATTTCTCAAATTTACATCTTCGGATGAGGCACTAGTGGTTTAGTTATGCTATTAGCCAATTGATTAAGAAAATATTTTGTGATAACCTTTTATTGATTTTAATTATAAAATGAATCAATCAATTATTGTACACCTCTTCCTCCCAATGAAGTCTCTATGAGCTGCACTGCGGTATTGCCGGGCGCCGAGGGGGGGGCTGCAATGCCACGCTGTGGGATATTTAATTATGTGGCATGGGGGCGGTGTACTTTGATTGTATCTGTACTTGCTTATTTATTGATGAATCAATGAATCAATGAATCGATTAGTTATTTAATTATTCGATTAATGACTAAAATTTTTTTAAAAAGTTACATATTCTGATGAAATGGTGGTGGTTTATGTGTTATATTAGCGAATTGATTAATTATTTCTTTTTTTAATGATTATTATTTATTTCTTTTCATTATTAATTAATTAATTATTTTCTTTCTCATCTGGGCAATATCATAGGCACCTTTTGAGCTAGGAAGCTAATATTTCGACAGGACAGTGACCAAGTGATGTGGCGACAAAGGATATTTTTGATTTATTGATTAATCACTTTATTGATTCATTATTTATTGATTAATCAATTAATTGTTTAGTTTTTTTATTCATGTCTTATTTAATTAAATTTCTGAAAGATACATCTTCGGATGAAGCACTTGTGGTTTAGTTATGCTATTAGCCAATTGATTAAGAAAATATTTTATGATAACGTTGATTTTAATTATGCAATTAATCAATCAATTATTGTGCACCTCTCTCTCCAAATACAGTCTCTATGAGTGGCACGGTGGTATTTCATGTGTCAAACGGGAGGCACCTGAGCTAAATTTCAAGTGCCATAGCAAAGGGTCTGAATACTTATGTCAATGTGATATTTTAGTTTTTTATTTTCAATAAATTTGCAAAACTTTCTAAAATCCTGTTTTCTCTTTGTCATTATGGGGTATTGAGTGTATATTGATGAGGGAAAAAATGAATTTAAATGATTTCAGCATAAGGCTGCAACATAACAAAATGTGAAAAAAGTGAAGGGGTATGAATACTTTCTGAATGCACTGTACATGATGGTGGAATTTTAATCTCAAGGTAGTGATGAAGCAGCATTGCATGAAATACTTCAACTTGGTCATTCTCATTGACTTTCACAAATGGTTTTGGTTTTGCAATGTTTACAAGAAAGAACAATCAGAGATTGCAGACCCTCGCAAGGACGTGTTCTTAGTGGTTTTAAAGGCTTTTGTGTTATAACAAATATGGCGGCCAAACCACGTGACCGATGACGTAATCATTATTTTTTTATCTCCACCAACTTATCCATAGATGACGCTCAATAAATTTCATCTTGATCGGATGAACTTTGTACTTCATTATGACTTCATAATGGAGGCAACTATGACATCATCATTAACATATGTTATTCCCCATGGAGTTTTATTTTACAACTAGCCGAAACCCGTGGAACATCCACGGAAGGGAGGATGTGGTGTATGGATAGAGTGTACCATTATGGATGGCATAGGGGAGCGCTCATGGGATCTTCTTCTTCCGTTAAGCTCCAATTTTTTCTCTTTAAGTTAAGTCCAATCAGTCCTCTCTGCTCGAAGTGAAATTCTTTAATTATTTCTTTTTTTAATGATTATTATTTATTTCTTTTCATTATTAATTAATTAATTATTTTCTTTCTCATCTGGGCAATATCATAGGCACCTTTTGAGCTAGGAAGCTAATATTTCGACAGGACAGTGACCAAGTGATGTGGCGACAAAGGATATTTTTGATTTATTGATTAATCACTTTATTGATTCATTATTTATTGATTAATCAATTAATTGTTTAGTTTTTTTATTCATGTCTTATTTAATTAAATTTGCCCTCTCTTAAATTTGCCCTCTCTTAAATTTGCCCAAATTAAATTTGCTCTGCCCTCTCTCTGTTCTCTTCACCCTCTCTTTTGCTCAAGGTCAACTGCCATCTGCTTGGAAATCAGCCAACATCACCGCTTTGCACAAAAAAGGTGCAAAAACAGATCCTAGCAACTACAGACCAATCAGCCTTCTCCCAATTATCAGCAAAGTCATGGAATCCATCATTGCTTCTGATATGAAATCTTTCCTCTTCTCCAATGGCTTGATCTCTGATCATCAATTTGGTTTCAGACCAGGTCACTCTACTCTGGACATGCTGCTTCTGCTGTCTCAACAATGGATGGAGGTCCTCAATGCCAAACAGGAAATTAGAGCTGTCTCCCTCGACATATCACGTGCCTTCGACACGGTCTGGCACCCCGCTCTGCTCACCAAACTCTCCTCCTTTGGTATCCATGGAAATCTCCACGCATGGCTGGCGGACTTCCTCTCTAGTCGTCGTCAACGTGTGGCCCTGAATGGGTTTCTCTCATCTCCTCTTCCTGTTCAGGCTGGAGTTCCCCAAGGCAGTGTTCTGGGCCCCGTGCTTTTTCTGGTCTTCATCAATGATCTCTCTGACTCTCTCGAAAATCCTCTCTATCTCTTTGCTGATGACTCCACTCTCTGCCGCTCCATTCCTCTTCCCTCAGATCGGCAGTCTGCTGCCTCCTCACTCTCTGAAGACCTGGACAAAATCACAGACTGGTCAAACAAGTGGAACATGTCTTTCAATCCTGACAAATCTCACACTCTTACTATGTCTCTCCGAAAAGATCGACTGGACAACCCTCCCATCTACTTTCTCAACAATCCTCTCCAAGAAGTTCTGTCGCTCAAGATTTTGGGTCTCACTATCTGCCATGATCTTTCTTGGGAAAACCACATTTCCAAGCTGGCCTCCAAAGCCAGTCGCCGACTGGGCATCCTCCGTCGTGCGAAGTCCTTCCTCGGCACACCTGAGCTCCTCACCACATACAAGGCTTTCATCCGCAGCTCAATGGAATACTGTTCTCCCCTATGGGCCGGTGCTCCTGCCTCACACCTAGCTCGGCTTCACGCTGTTGAAACCAAAGCTTTCAGAATTATTGGAATCTCCCGCGATGAAGCTATCTCTGAGGGCCTTTCACTCACTCACCGCAGGCAGGTAGGTGGTCTTTCTGTCTTCTACCGACTCCTCTCCGGCCTTGCACCCCCAGCTCTCTCTGTGCTCTGTCCCCCAAATATTCCTACAGGTCGCACAAGATCTGCCAGCAACCCTCTGATGGTTAAACTGCCGAAATCTCGGCTCTCCGCTCACCTTCACTCTTTCATTCCTCTTTTCTCCCGCCTCTGGAACAAACTCCCTCACTCCCTTCAATCCCACTCCTCCCTCCAGGTCTTTAAAACAGCTGTTCACCACCATCTCTTATCTTCCCACATCCAAAACCTTGATCTTTTCTACCCCCGCTAATTCACCCCAGATCCACCTTGTTTGAAATTCCAACTTCTTTCCTGGAAGTCCTGGCAGTGTCCATATGTTTTATACCTCTCCCACTGCCCCCTTCCTACGCCCCCCCCCCCCCAAAGCCCTCGCCCTCTCTCAGATCTCTCGATGTCTCCATGTCTCTCGGTCCCTGCTCTCAAATGTTGTGTTTGTGTCCTTCCCCCTCTCTCCCCATCTTGTCTACCGCTCCCTATGTTATATGTTTTATGTGTCGGTTTGTCTTTCTGTGTGTTCATGTGATTAATGTTCGCTCTTTCACGAGCCTCGATATTGTATACAAAAAAAAAAAAAAAAAAAAAAAAAAAAGTGCTCAGGCCATGCCTTCCCGCTCTCATACTTTTATTTCCGTTCGGTGTAGAAAGAGATTGACATATCGTTCGTCTGTTTTCAGCTCGTTATCTTTAAGCTTCCTTACGTCTCGCCACCTGCTACACCTCTCTGAGTTACGAGGATTTATGCAACGCACCCCGAGTATCACAACGTCACTCCATTTAACTTTATTAAAATGACGATCAAGACGTGAATCCCGTGGAACATCCACAGAAGGGAGGATGTGGTGTATGGATAGAGTGTACCATTATGGATGGCATAGGGGAGCGCTCATGCGATCTTCTTCTTCCGTTAAGCTCCAATTTTTTCTCTTTAAGTTAAGTCCAATCAGTCCTCTCTGCTCGAAGTGCTCAGGCCATGCCTTCCCGCTCTCATACTTTTATTGCCGTTCGGTGTAGAAAGGGATTGACATATCGTTCGTCTGTTTCAGCTCGTTATCTTTAAGCTTCCTTACGTCTCGCCACCTGCTACACCTCTCTGAGTTACGAGGATTTATGCAACGCACCCCGAGTATCGCAACGTCACTCCGTTTAACTTTATTAAAATGACGATAAAGACGTTTCCTTATATATCCTAATTTAAAATGTTCAAGGGAATAAAAAGACCATTTGGTTCACACCACCCATGTTCACACCACTCGACTGTCCAATCAGCGGACGGCTCGCTTCGCCTTCGCCCAGCAGACGCCAATACGATGGCGTCGTAAGATGGCGTCGTATCGGCAGTTAATCGGATGCTTTTGGGCCCCAACGTCGGCTAATTCAGATTTTTCGAGTATGGCTGTACGTGATAAACAAAGAGCGCGGTTCGTAGATCGTAAATCCATTAGTGCTGTGGGCATCGGGTCACTGGGTGCGGCGTAAAAGGGATAACAAAGTCGAGTCCTTACACTATTATTATATAGATGAGCCATGTCTCAATTTTATCTATGCAGCATTTTTGGAGATATAGAGGTGCAGTTTTTTGGTTTTTCCAAGATGGCGCATGTACCACATGACCAATGACGTCATAATTATCATTCAAAAATGATAGAGGAGGAGCTGCACATATGGTGTAAATTTCCTGTCAATCGGATCAAGAGTTGCAGAGAAAATCATATTTATTCTGTGCGTACAAACAAACAGACAAATGAAAAATCACTCATAGAGCGACACTTGATCCACCACGCGGTGACCCGGGTTGCCCCGTGATTTTTGACCATTTTACATAATTTTGACCATTTTTGACCATGTGACACACAGGATTTTCCTATCATGCGAACCCGGGTTACACTCCCCCTAAAATTAATTTATTAATTATGTTAAATGGTGAAAAATCACGGGACAACCCAGGTCACTGCGTGGTGGATCACTTGGCAAAACAGAACAACGTAGAATGGCACTCAGTAGAGCATCCTTTTGAGCTCAAAAATAATTAGTGGTTGCATTCAGTGACCTGATATGTGTTACGGGCCGTGAACCGGCTTTCGTCGTGTCGGCTGGACATTATTCCCTGGTGGATTGCCGGGAACAGCTGTGCCAGAAAGGGACACGTGAGAATTATTCGGAGGCTCGCGGGTTGAACCGCAACGTGTACGTCGGAGGCCAGCTTTGTGAGGTTCCTTGCCACCGCTGTGTTGCTGGGGGCTGAGCATGTGACCTCGGGGTCGTCTCGCTCGTCCACGCCTCAATTGACCACCGGGCCTTGACTCCCCGATCGCGGGAGGGAGCACCTTTGGGAGGTTCCTCACCACCGCTGTGCTGCTGGGGGCTGAGCACGTGACCTCGGGGTCGTCTCGCTCGTCCACGCCTCAATTGACCACCGGGCCTTGACTCCCCGATCGCGGGAGCGCACAGAGACATTGGGACTTCGCCTTGGAGGAGAGCGGAGACATTGGGGGAGGTGCCGTGAGTGGGGTTAAGGGGCTTGACAAGGATATTATCGTAATATTTGAAAGTAGGGGTGATTGCCCCATTGCTGTGTGGCTCTTTGTTTGTGATTTATAATATAGTTTGGTTTGCTTATAACTTGGTGTGGTTGCATCATTGGTTCAGCTGTTTAAGGTTTTCGGTCTGCGTCCGGGATCTAAAAAAATTCCTAAATTTAGTCCGGGAAAGAATTCCCAAGTTTGGAACTTTTTCCAACATTCCCAAATTTTTTCCAAAAAAACCAACAACAAAAAAAACAACAAGTTGGCCTGCAAAGAAAGTTTTCACTGTGGTCAAACTTTCTTTCCTGAAGGGGGGAAGTGTTACAGACTCGGCCTTAATGATTGTTGTTATGAGTAGTGTTGCTGGTTCGAAGTATTCTAGATAGTATGCTTATTGTGACTTAAGGGAAAGGGTTGTTGTGAGTAAAAGATTTAATAAAAGCGCTCCTGGTAAAATGTGGCCGGAAATCCGGATCGAGACCGGAAGAGGTGGAGTGAAGGATTTCCGGCCACATTTTACCAGGAGCGCTTTTAAATCTTTTACTCACAACAACCCTTTCCCTTAAGTCACTATAAGCATACTATCTAGAATACTTCGAACCAGCAACACTACTCATAACAACAATCATTAAGGCCGAGTCCGTAACATATGCAAATCCTATTCAGTTTTCAAGTCAATCATATGAAAATTGAGGATTTTAGAAATTTGAGAAAAGTGGTTGACCTTTGGCCTAAGTTGACCTTATGACCTACATTGACCTCAAAAATAGTTGTTGGTTGAATTCAGTTAACTGATATGTAAATCCCATTCGATTTTCAAGTCAATCGGATGAAAATTGAGGATTTTAGAAATTTGAAATGCTTGTTGACCTTTGGCCTATGTTGACTTGTTGGGCTATGCCGATCTCAAAAATAGTTGGTGGTTGAATTCAGTTAGCCGATATGTAAATCCTTTTCAAATTTCAAGTCAATCGGATGAAAATTGAGGATTTTAGAAATTCAAAAGAAAGTGGTTGACCTTTTTGTATACTGAATCGAGGCTCGTGAAAGAGCTAACATTTACTTCACAAACAAATCAACCAGACAAACAAAATACCCAAAAAGAGGGAGCGGAAGACAAGATGGGGAGAGAAGGGGAAGCACACAAACACAACATCCGAGAGCAGGGAGAGGGCCCGGGGGGAGGAGGCATGGGAAGGGGGGGGGGCGGAGGGAGAATTTTAAAACACAAGGACACCAAGGACTTCCTGGACAGAAGTTGGTATTTCAAAAAAGTGGAATTGGGGTGAAATTAGCGGAGGTAGAAAAGATCAAGGTTTTGGATGGGGGAAGATAAGAGATGGTGATGAACAGCTGTTTTAAAGACTTGGAGGGTGGAGTGGGATTGAAGAGAGTGAGGGAGTTTGTTCCAGAGGTGGGAGAAAAGAGGAATGAAGGTGAGCAGAGAGTCTTGATTTTGGCAGTTTAACCATAAGAGGGTTGCAGGCATATATTGTGCGACCTGTAGGAATATTTGCGGGGCAGAGCCCAGAGAGAGCTGGGGGGGGGGGCAAGGCCAGAGAGGAGTCGGTAGAAGACGGAAAGACCACCAACCTGCCTGCGGTGAGTGAGTGAGAGGCCCTTGGAGTTCGCTTTATCGCGGGAGATTCCAATGATTCTGAATGCTTTGGTTTCAACAGCGTGAAGGCGAGCTAGGTGTGAGGCAGGAGCACCAGCCCAGAGGGGAGAGCAGTATTCCATTGAGCTGCGGATGAAAGCCTTGTATGTGGTGAGGAGCTCAGGTGTGCCAAGGAAGGACTTCGCACGACGGAGGATGCCCAGTCGGCGACTGGCTTTGGAGGCCAGATTTGAAATGTGGTTTTCCCAGGAAAGATCATGGCAGATAGTGAGACCCAAAAGCTTGAGTGACAGAACTTCTTGGAGAGGATTATTCAGAAAGTGGATGGGCGGGTTGTCCAGTCGGTCTTTTCGGAGAGACATCGTAAGAGTGTGAGATTTGTCAGGATTGAAAGACATGTTCCACTTGTTTGCCCAGTCTGTGATTTTGTCAAGGTCTGCAGAGAGTGAGGAGGCTGCAGACTGCCGATCTGAGGGATGAAGAATGGAGCGACAGAGAGTAGAGTCGTCAGCAAAGAGATAGAGAGGATTTTCAAGAGAGTCAGAGAGATCATTGATGAAGTCCAGAAAAAGCACAGGGCCCAGAACACTGCCTTGGGGAACTCCAGCCTGAACAGGAAGAGGAGATGAGAGAAACCCATTCAGGGCCACACGTTGACTACGACTAGAGAGGAAGTCCGCCAGCCATGCGTGGAGATTTCCATGGATACCAAAAGAGGAGAGTTTGGTGAGCAGAGCGGGGTGCCAGACCGTATCGAAGGCACGTGATATGTCAAGGGAGACTGCTCTAATTTCCTGTTTGGCATTGAGGACCTCCATCCATTGTTGAGAAAGCAGAAGCAGCATGTCCAGAGTGGAGTGTCCAGGTCTGAAACCAAATTGATGATCAGAGATCAAGCCATTGGAGAAGAGGAAAGATTTCATATCTGAAGCAATGATGGATTCCATGTCTTTGCTGATAATTGGGAGAAGGCTGATTGGTCTGTAGTTGCTGGGATCTGTTTTTGCACCTTTTTTGTGCAAAGCGGTGATGTTGGCAGATTTCCAAGCAGATGGAAGATGACCTTGAGCAAAGGAGAGGGTGAAGAGAACAGAGAGAGGGAGTGAAAGAGCGGAAGAACATGATTTTAGGACCCGTGGGCTGATGCCATCAGGTCCAGTTGCAGAATCAGAGTCGAGGGTTGACAGAAACTTTTCCACCTTGTCAGGAGGAAAGGACACAGAGTCCAGGAGCAGCTGGGTACGACTGGGTACGGTGGGTACAGAGAGGGATGGGTTTGGGACACAAGATTTAGAGGCAAACACAGAGTTGAGGCATTCAGCTTTTTCACGTGCGGAGTCAGCCGTGTGGCCATTTGAGGTGAGGGAGGGGATGGAGGGGGAACAAACACCAGAAACAGATTTGACCAGACGCCACCAGGATTTGGAAGAGGGAGACAGATAAGAGAGTTCAGTCCTGAGGACGGAGAGATATTGTTTCCTGGCTCTCCTGAGGGTGGACACACACTTGTTTTGGGCTTTGTGAAAGGAAATGAGATTTCCTTCCGTTGGATTTGCTTTCCAGGAGACGAAAGCAAGTTGTTTCTGGGCAATAGCCTCACCACAAGATTCCGTGTACCATGGACGGGAGGAAGGGTATGACAACTGAAGACGAGATGGGATAAATCTGTGCATGAGAGAGAGCAATTTACTTTGGAAGACCTTTGGCCTATGTTGACCGTTTGGCCTAAGCTGATCTCAAAAATATTTGGTGGTTGAATTCAGTTAGCCGACATGTAAATGTTATTCAATTTTCAAGTCAATCTGATTAAAATTGAGGATTTTAGAAAATTGAAATGGTTGACCTTTGGCCTATGTTGACCTTTTGGGCTATGCTGATCTCAAAAATAGTTGGTGGTTGAATTCAGTTTGCCGATATGAAAATCCTATTCAAATTTCAAGTCAATCGGATGAAAATTGAGGATTTTAGAAAGTGGAAAAAAGTGGTTGACCTTTGACCTATGTTGACCTTTTGACCTCAAAAATATATAGGATTTTGTCGGACCACGAACTCTACCATTTGGTGAAGTTTCGTGAAGATTGGTTTAAAATTGTGACCTGTAGGCAAGTAAAAGTGAGCGGACAGACAAATTGACTCAAATGCAATACCCTATCCTCTAGCAAGAGTAATTATGTGTAACATGACCACATTAAAACCTGAACAAACATGCACAAGTGTTTAAAAAAAAAGTTTTTTTAAAGTAACAGAAAAAAAACAAGTCATTCCTCATAAATTTGTCAATATTCCGTTTAACACTTTTAAACCTTTTTTCCCCCATCTATTTTTTCAAACAATACAGAGAAAATTGTTTTTCTCCCAAATCTTATTGATCAGAGTTGCAAGAATTGAAAATTCAAACAAGAAAGGAAAACTACAATTATATAGCTTTATTAATACCATTTACAGATGTAAAAACAAAACCAAATCTGCATACCAAACAAAAAAAATGTACATAATTCAAATTCGAATAAAATTCTCAACAAGCTCACCCCACTATAATCAAGCAATTCAGTGCTGCAAATATGTTGCCATCAAATGGACAAAGCTTTATAATTGTCAGAATATACAAATCTATGAGATGTGAAGAAGAAGAAAAAAAAAGAAGAAAAGATGTGCAGCATTTTAACAACACATTAACACTTTACCTTTTGATGGCCCAATGCCAGTCTTTGTAAGAGGTTCAACGTTGTTAGAGCAGGAAGTGTTTTCACTGTTGTAATGTATGAGCAGGAAGAAAACCAAACAAACAAAAAAACACCAAAACAAGATTTTACACATTCAAAAAGTGTGATCCTGCCTCTACGCATGCCTGAAGTCAATTGTGGACTCAAATATGCAAGTAAAGTCACGTGTGTGTTTGACAGCCAATGACGCCACAGAAATTATAGAGGAAATTTCCTTTGGAAATACTGTATCGTTGCATTTGTTGCTTAATAGAGAGTTTTCTGTACACAAGGATGTGAAGTGGACAAATTGAACAAAGATCAGATTTAATGATTGATTCTTACATGTCAGCTTTACATTGACATGCCTTTCAGGACTTACTGATGCTCATTTTTGTAAAATACACTTGTTTTTAACTTCAACAAAATAAAAGGCATCTACTGGCACACTGTAAAAATGTGATCATCAAAAATTTTCATGGCAAATTTAAAGCCATTTACGTTACTGGAAATGGAGTCAGAAAAATATTTTTGTAAAGTATTTGACAAGAGTACATTTATCCTCAAGATAAAAATGTACTTCTGAAACGATATTGCAAAATATCTTTTTTATTGCAACTGGAGAAAAGTACGAAGAAGTCGCAAACAGCTGTTCAACATTATTCTTGAAACACCCTCTCCATTTACACTTGCATAAATACAATGAGAACAGAAACGGTCAGTTTCAAACTCAGACGCAATAGTATGTCAATTCCATTGGGTTTACACCTTTGTAAAAGTGATTCCATGATGTGGATAACCAGTTTCCTTTAGTCCCAGGATGAAAATGTGTGAATTCAAACAAGGTATAATGTTATTAACAAGGTATAATGTTAATTGACTTCCAAGTAATATGCTGAAAAACCAAAAAAACAAAACAATTTATATCAGTGTCCAAAAGTCTTACCCTCCAAGAAGGCCAGACACAACCATTTAAGTCACAGAATGAACATAAGGAAAAGGTTGTTCTATGACTGTGCGAAAGTGGTGAGACTCTCCACACAAAATCAATAAAGATAGAAAACATTACCACCAACTGAGGTTCATTAATTTATTGGGGTTCTTATTATTGTAACAAATGCTACTTTAACAGAGTAAAAAAGTAGTTCTTTAAATCTTTTTTTTTTAGCCCCTCAACAAGACAATGTCTTGCTTATAACCCGCAACTGATGGTATCGCCACCATGCTATCATCTCGTAAAACGTGTTTAGCTTTTACTTTTAATCTGTAAAATAATTCAAAATTCAGGTATAATTGTAAAGCAAGTTATTATTATTAGGCGTAGTTCACATTTGTGATCGTCTAGCTGTCTCGGCTGCTCCTGCTGTAACTGCAGCTGCTGGAACACCGAGATGACCGTTGAGAAGTGGAGTTGTATCTAGTGAGAATAAACCGAATTCAAGGAAAGGGACATAAACAGAGAAGCAGGAAAGTGAGTATCCATTTTCTTGCATTCATGTCGATATTTCTGTTACTATAATTGCCCAAAAATGCTAAATGAAGCTGATCTTTTGCACAGACCTTCATCCTTCTGAAAAACAGATCCGACTAACATTTGAAGAATGCCTTGAGAAAATTTACTCAGTCCAACTTGGTAAAATATAAACTACAGGAAAAAGGTACTGTGTATTACAAGTACTGACTGACATGTGTATAAAGTAATATATTGTTGTGGTTTTGGAATAAAGGTTAATTCCCCCTCGTAGGTAGACGCACCACAACATGAAGCCTCGCGATAGTTCAGTTATTTCTTAGTGAATGTAAGCGTAGTCCTTCCCTGTGTTTAGTTTTGCGTTGAGTAGGCCAGTGAGCTTAGGTGTTCTTTTGGCGCTGAAATGCCACGTGGCAGGCCTGAACAAGTCTACCGGGGCCGAAGGGAGGCGCTGCAGGAGGGAGTGGCCGGTAAGAACGAGCTGCCAATCAGGGCTCGAGGGGAGTGGCTAACCACGACGACCAGAGGCGGGGTTTGGAACATTTGAGTGAGACTCTGGGGCGGGGCCATATAACCCTGCTCCGAGTCCCCCCACCTCAGAAAGAGTTGAGATGAGTTGAGTTCAGAGAAGAGGTGAGAAGAGTTCTGAGTCAGAGTCGTGTGCACGTCAGTCAGAGCCGGAGAGTATCGTGAGTTCAAGTGCTGAGTTACAGTTCCCTGTGAGAGTGAGTTGAGTTGAGCTTGAGCACGCACGAGAACCACGCCGCAGAACGAGTGCGTTGAATTGCGATGATCGAGATTGTACACGAACTTTCCCCGTGCCCTGCGCTGTATTAATCGCGCGCTCGAGAGGACGACCCGTGCCGGGCCACGGACGCGCAATTTCCTCCTGCCTGCCTTCGCCTGCATACATGCTGTGACCGCCAGAGAGCCACGCCGGGCGAGCTGTTCCGGAGCGACTGACGGCAAAGCGCGTTTGGCGCGCGAACATTCTTCCTCCATCTCCCCGTGTGCGTGAATGGGCCCTGTCTCTGGGGATAAGTTAACATTGTTAAGTGCCTGCTCTGTGTCCCCTTTCCTTCTGCGAATCATTGTACATTGTGTAAATAATAATAAATCGTGTTATTCCTCTGATTTGACCGTTCCTGTCCCTTCCATCAATTGGCTTCGCATGGTACGAATAGAACCGCTCGAATCGGATTCCATAAAAGTAACAGCACGAGTCACGTGATACGCATACCGCTCGGGCGTACTCGATTAAGCGTGGCTTGTGTGA
Source organism: Myxine glutinosa (assembly GCF_964187855.1). Taxonomy (NCBI): domain Eukaryota; kingdom Metazoa; phylum Chordata; class Myxini; order Myxiniformes; family Myxinidae; genus Myxine; species Myxine glutinosa. Next base: position 165,706,136 of record NC_136267.1, on the reverse strand, counting down.
GGTTCGGTCCCCGCTTTCGTGGCAGCGTGGGTTAAAGGTACGTGCGAAGTTGTCCCGATAACCTTTTTCACGTTTGCTCCGGAAGTGGCGATTCGGCCTCGTGGACCCGAAGACCCAGGGGGAAAAAAGGGTTTTAACCCCCTCTTTGTAACGGGAACGGGCTTCGGGAGATCCGCAACAATATATATTTATATATATATTATATATACTAGGGCATGCCCGTACTATATATATATCTAAAATTATATCCCCCCCCTCTATTTACATGAAATGGTTTGGTCCATTCGCAAAGCCAAAGCGAACGGCTTGCGAGTACGGTGACAATCCCCCCCCCCTCTATTTACATGAAATGGTTTGGTCCATTCGCAAAGCCAAAGCGAACGGCTTGCGAGTACGGTGACAATCCCCCCCCTCTATTTACATGAAATGGTTTGGTCCATTCACAAAGCCAAAGCGAACGGCTTGCGGAGTTTGGTAAATAAATCGCCATAGCTCGGTAACTACTTCTCCGATTAATATGAAACCTTGAAAAGGCACATCCTCGGGTCCCCAGCAATATACCTGGCAAGTTTCAAGTATATCGGACCCGTGGTTGTCGAGAAACAGCGGTCACAGACAAACGACACACAGACACACACACATACACACAGAGATTACTGGAATTATAGATAGATATATCTATATCTATATACATATACATTAAGGTGGCCAATTTTTATATAGTATATATATATTTTATATCGCACACCCTCTCATTTTAGGGGGTTAGATGAAAAAATAACAGTAAAAATTTTAGGGCAATCCAACAAGATTAAGCGGTCTCCCAGAACCCTCTAAAAGTACTCTGTGTGACAGCATTCGGTGAAATTTCTGGTGTCCATAACTTTGTTTCTTCTCAGACAATTCTTGTCAAATTTACACCAGCCTCCATTTGGACCAATATCTTACTTTCCACATAGAATTCCAATTGGGCGGTGAATACGCTAACAGATCGCTGTCTCCATCGATCTTTCCAAGTCCGTAACACCTATCGGCTCAAAATCCTTTTAATTGTTGAGTTGGTAGTTTTTACAATGAAGGAAACACGTATCGGGAGTACATACGACATAGCGATTGTGAATGTGACAGCTCTGAGGCGTCTTTCGCTTGGCATCGCAGTGACGGTGAGCACCAATATGGCGGCTGTAAGATTAAAATCTGGCTTCAAGCCCCCTCACCACCCAAAGCCTTCACGAGCTTCATAAGCGTACAGTTGATATCACGATTTGAAACACGATGGAATAATATTTACCGATATGAACAGTGATGTGGCTTTTATTGAAATTCTACAAATACTGTTTAGATTTTGATGATTTGCGTGTGATATGATTTAACGGATGTTTATATGAATCGTTTAAAATAAAAAAAAGCCTTCAATTTCTGATATTTTACGTTTTCATTTGGGCCTCCCAATTGAAGCCCTGCCCGTAGGGTGGGTACCGTTGCTAGTATTACTAAATCATATAATGGTTAGATAGTAGAATAAGTAAATAGAATAGATTAGTGGAGTGGAAAATGAGATGTTAACACTGTTTCTGTTTTAGAAGTCTACAGTAAAGTCTACAGTCTGTACACCAGGTGGACCTGTAACACGCGCAACAACAGCCATCTGGTTGGTTGGGCACCCACTCTCCAGTATTGACTCTATTGAGGAGCCCGCGTCAGCTCCCTGTGAGAGGTGTGGCTCTTCGTCGCATGTACTATGAATGAATGATCGTTTTAAGGCCATTTTCCCCGCTAGAGAGGGGGTTAGCCTTGCGGGCCCCATGACAATCATGGTCCCATGTTTGAGGCAATGTTTTTATGGCCGGATGCCCTTCCTGACGCCAACCCTTGGTCACGCTCTTACGATGCGTAGGGATACGCTGTACCTATTCTAAACCGGGGTACACACCGGGATCATTCATCCCAGCAAGCTGGTACTCAATTTGCCGACCTCGGAAGGATGACAGGCTGAGTCAATCCCCCTGGCGTTAATTCAGCGATCGACCGGGATTCAAACCCAGGATCCTAAGCCGGCACCCTGACCGGCGACCGCTAAGCCAACACCAGACTATGAGATGAAGACAAACAAGGCAACGCTACCAATTGATTGCAGTACAGTTGTGGATGAGGTTTTGGCCTTCTGGGTGAATGCTAACATCATAACCACTGCAAAGCCCCATGTCGTTGCCAAGCTAAAGCGCATCCACCAGGAGCACATCCGGGTCTCCAAGTACAAGCACAGGCGAACAGCCACACAGGTGACCTTGGAGGCTGACTTCACCATGAGCATGAGCAAGCTTTTAGACATTGCGCACGTTGACTGGGAACGCCAAACAAAAATACTAGAAAGATCGACAGTTTTTGATGGACCAGCGTGGCCCCCGACAGATGGCAATGGCGACAGAGGATATGAACTATCGGCATGCTGCTGCCAAGTATGTGAAGCGCAAGCAGGATGAGGAACGCCTTCACCACCGACAGCAGGCAGAGTCAACTCTAGCAGCTGCAGTAGCTCTCTCTTCAGAGAACTCATCATTAGATGATGACGATCCTGCCAATGATCAACCATCTCAAGTATGGCTAGACATCACAACACCAAAACATCAGTTATCCGAGCAACCACTGCCCAAGCCCAAGCGCTGCATTATTGATGACCCACTCTTCAATGCAGCACTGGATAGGACCCAGACATCAACTCGTCAGGCAATGATGATTGTCACTCCTGCTCTTACTGCAGCAGGAGTTGATGTCAATCTGTTGTCACTGTCACGGACCTCTCTCATGCAAGCTCGCAATGACTCACGCGAAACACTTGCAGCAACAGTACGACAGAACTTACAACCAACAGTTCCACTTGTTGCGCATTTTGACGGCAAACTGCTGGCACATCTGGATGGAACCAAGCATGACTCTTTGGCAATTGTTGTATCTGGCTTGGATGTTGAGAAACTACTTGGTGTCCCCATGCTCTCAGTTGGAACTGGAGCTCTCATGGGTCAAAATGTGGTTGAGTTTGTGCGTGAGTGAACAGGTGTCGAGGAGCATCTGGCAGCCCTTTGTTTTGACATGACAGCAAGCAACACCGGAATTCATACAGGAGCTATCACTGTTGTGCAGCACTCGTTCAATCGACGGCTGCTCTTTCTCGCATGCCGTCATCATATGTTTGAGATATATGCAGCCGCTGTGTTCGATACTTTGTTTACCTCAAAGGGACCAGCGCTTGAGCTTTTTCGTCGACTCAAGTCACAGTGGGATGTTATCGACAAGTCGAAGTTTGATGCTCTTGATAGCGACGAGGCTGGTGCAGGTAGTTTGAGTGCATCAGAGAAAGCATGGCTGAAATTTCGCCGTACTCTTGTTGCCCATAACCTTCAACAACACCTGGAGACTGTCCAACCTCGTGAAGACCACCGAGAGTTCGCGAGACTCACACTTTGGCTCCTGGGAGAGGATATGGACATTGGTACAGGATTTTGTGCTCCTGGTGCTTATCACCACGCGAGATGGATGCCAAAAGGGATTTATTGTCTTAAAATCTTTGGATTTCGCCATCAATTCCACATGAGCAAGCGCGAGATGGACTCATTGCGACGAATTTGTTTGTTTGTCAGTACAATCTATGCAAGCTTCTGGTTTGCAGCACCTTTGGCGACAGCTGCTCCTACAAATGACTTATTAATGCTACAGCTGATCGAAGATTACCAACAAGTTGACAGCAAAATTGCCAGAGTCGCAGAAAATAAAATGCGGCTGCACTTGTGGTACCTAAGTGAGGACCTTGCAGCACTGCCTTTGTTCAGCGATGACAGCACTGATGAAGATAAGGGGGCTATCGTCAATGCTCTGCAGAGAGATCCACTCCCAGAAGATGTTCGACGTATGGCTCCAAACAAGATCCTTGAGTTCCGGAACCTTTCCGTGGCACAATTTGTCACACAGCGCTCGCTCAACCTCTTCGAGTCACTTCATTTGTCACAGGAGTTCCTGACGGCCGCAGTAGACACATGGTTCGAGCGTGATGACGACATTGCAGCGTGCAAGACTGTTCGTGAGCTGAAGGTGGTGAACGACTGTGCAGAACTTGCAGTCAAATTGGCTACTGACTTTAATGAAGTCCTTACCAAGAATGACCAGCAGCGCCAGCTCTTCTACCAGGTCGTTGAGCATCATCAGAAGCTTCTGCCAACCAGTGCCACTAAAAATCAACTGGTCAAGAGCACCAAGTAACACTGATAGCCTGACTGCCCTGGCACCATTGTTTTGTTACTAAACAGATTTTGTTTTTAAACACTGTTTTTGTTTTTGTTTGTGTTAAAAGAATGCAGTTTCACATTCACAATTATTTAAATAAAGTGTGTTTGATTTTGGACTCGATGATGTTGTTCATGGGGGACTTTGGGGGCCATTTGTGGGTCAATGGGGATGATGTGTTTTTTTAAATATGAAAGGACTTATAAGATCAAGCTAAAATTTGGGTCCACATGGAGGCTGGTGTTGATTTGAAAAGAATTGGCCCAGAGAGAAAAAAGTTATGGACACCAGAAATATCAACGAATCTGGTCTTGCAGAGTACTTTTAGAGGGTTGTGGGAGACCACTTACTCTTATTGGATTGCCCTAAGATTTTTACTGTTCTATTGTTTCATCAAGCCACCTCAAATGAGAGGGTGTGTGATAAAAAATGCAAAATTCGAACTTTTCGAGCCACCCTAATATACATATATACTAGTGGGGTCACCCGTGGGAATCCCACGGGTATGGACGTGTGTGACATTTGGACATCCTGATTTACATGCTGCACATTAAATTTTACAAAATGGTTAAAATGGTGTAATGAACACAATTTATTTATTTCACATAATATGTGACCCCTCACTCCTCTCCACCCTCACGCCTCTCCAATGCTACTCCTCCTCACACTCCTCTCCAATACCTCCTCACACTCCTCTCCAATACCTCCCCACACTCCTCTCCAATACCTCCTCACACTCCTCTCCAATACCTCCTCGCACTCCTCTCCAATACCTCCTCGCACTCCTCTCCAATACCTCCTCACACTCCTTTACAACCCCTCCTCGCACTCCTCTCCAATACCTCCTCACACTCCTTTACAACCCCTCACACTCCTCTACAACCCCTCACACTCCTCTACAACTCCTCAACAACCCCTCACACTCCTCTACAACCCATCACACTCCTCTACAACCCCTCACACTCCTCTACAACCCCTCACACTCCTCTACAACCCCTCACACTCCTCTACAACCCCTCACACTCCTCTACAACCCCTCACACTCCTCTACAACCCCTCACACTCCTCTACAACCCCTCACACTCATCTACAACCCCTCACACTCATCTACAACCCCTCACACTCATCTACAACCCCTCACACTCCTCACACTCCTCATCAACCCCTCACTCCTCTCCAACCCCTCACACTCCTCTCCAACCCCTCACACTCCTCTACAACCCCTCACACTCCTCTACAACTCCTCACACTCCTCTACAACCCCTCACACTCCTCTACAACCCCTCACACTCCTCTACAACCCCTCACACTCCTCTACAACCCCTCACACTCCTCTACAACCCCTCACACTCCTCTACAACCCCTCACACTCCTCTACAACCCCTCACACTCCTCTACAACCCCTCACACTCATCTACAACCCCTCACACTCATCTACAACCCCTCACACTCATCTACAACCCCTCACACTCATCTACAACCCCTCACACTCCTCGCCAACCCCTCACACTCCTCATCAACCCCTCACTCCTCTCCAACCCCTCACACTCCTCTCCAACCCCTCACACTCCTCTCCAACCCCTCACACTCCTCTCCAACCCCTCACACTCCTCTCCAACCCCTCACACTCCTCTCCAACCCCTCACACTCCTCTCCAACCCCTCACACTCCTCTCCAACCCCTCACACTCCTCTCCAACCCCTCACACTCCTCTCCAAAACCTCCTCACATTCCTCTCCAATACCTCCTCACACTCCTCTCCAATACCTCCTCACACTCCTCTCCGCTCCAATCAGCCCTCACTCTCCGCTCCAATCGGCCCTCACTCTCCGCTCCAATCGGCCCTCACTCTCCGCTCCAATCGGCCCTCATTCTCCAACTCCTTGCTCCTCACTCTCCAACCCCTAGCTCCTCGCTCTCCAACCCCTATCTCCTCGCTCTCCAACCCCTCGCTCCTCGCTCTCCAACCCCTCGCTCCTCGCTCTCCAACCCCTCGCTCCTCGCTCTCCAACCCCTCGCTCCTCGCTCTCCAACCCCTCGCTCCTCGCTCTCCAACCGCTCGCTCCTCCCTCTCCAACCCCTCGCTCCTCACTCTCCAACCCCTAGCACCTCACTCTCCAACCCCTCGCTCCTCTCCCTCCAACCCCTCGCTCCTCTCCCTCCAACCCCTCGCTCCTCTCCCTCCAACCCCTCGCTCCTCTCCCTCCAACCCCTCGCTCCTCTCCAACCCTCCTCACCGTTGTTGCAGCAGCATTCTGTGCGGTTCTCCCATCTCGTGCTGTCTCTGTGCGGTTCTTGCCACATCCTGTTCAAGTCTGCATTGACGTTCCGGACTCGTTCGCCCGTCTCATTCGTTTTCTTGCTACATCCTGTTCAAGTCTGCGTTCTTCATCGACCGTCGCATTCATTTTGGAAATGGAAGCTTCCACGCATCGCATGAATTGTCACGATCCTCAAGAGGAAGTGTTTCGTAATTATGAAATGACGAATGGCAAGTAAATTACATTGTGAAAATTAAAGATTTCAAATAAACCTATTTAAAGTGTCTGCGCACATAACTAATAAAAAAAAAACGAAGAAATATCTCTCGGTAATTTCCTGAAACATATTTACTTCTGGATAATAATGTTGAATGAAATAAGAAAGAACGAAGATATATATGTCGTTTTTGTGCCGACTGTCATAAAACGTAAAAGTAATAAATGTTAACGGAAAAGAAAAAGCGAATTTTTAATATATGTCGACATTTTCCCCGAATGTTATTTTAGGCGGTGTATTTTCGTGTATCATCGTGGCACGATTTTTAGCCGCGTCGCAGACGCTGGTCATAGAAGTGCCCTCTGCTGTTGTTGTTGTTCTTCTTCTTGTTCTTCTTCTTCTTCTTGTTGTTCTTGCAGAGAAGACAAAACCTCAAAGCTCCACCCATTCTGGGAACCATAGCTCCACCCATTTTGGGAGAGGCTTCATATAAACAAATATCCACCATTTTATTAACTCGCATAGCTTTGAGGCCTGTTTTGTAGGCCCGTGGTGTCTTCCTCTCTCACACAGTTTTATTTCAAATCAAATTCGATATATCATTTCATTTTTCACAGTCGCTAACATAGTTTTAGACTCGGTTGAAAAAAAACGGGAAGAAAATCTGATGAAAGTTGCCCTTTATAGAACGAAATGAATTCTCAAAGGCCTGTAACTTCAAGTCCATTGAGATATATTTTTTTTAAATCGCGGCATGGTCAG
>NC_136267.1:165673618-165696118 GCF_964187855.1 Myxine glutinosa | reverse complement strand
TTTTGAATGAATTTACTACTATAATTCAGCTTTTACTCGCGGCCGTAGAAGATTGACTACTATAATTCAGCTCAGCTTTTAATTGCGAAATGGGCCCAGCCCAGCCGAGGCGGCCTCGACCGGCCTCGCCGATAACCTTCCCAGGGCCTGTCCCGACATTTTTAGTTCTTTTTGAATGAATTTACTACTATAATTCAGCTTTTACCCGCGGCCGTAGAAGATTGACTACTATAATTCAGCTCAGCTTTTAATTGCGAAATGGGCCCAGCCCGGCCGAGGTGGGCCTCGACCGGCCTCGCCACCTAGCCTATAACTTTCCCGGGGCCCGTCCCGACATTTTTGGGTCTTTTTGAATGTATTTACAACTATAATTCAGCTCAGGTGGCATATATATATATATATATCTACACGACCGGTCAAAAGTTTTAGAACACCTCAATTTTTCCAGTTTTTATTGAAATTTACGGTTTAATGTCTCAATGTACTCTGAAATTAAGCAGAGATCAAATAAACAATTGGAGATAAAAACAAAGAAATCATAGAATCATTTTGTTTAATAAAATTTTAATTTACATTTTTGACTCAGCAAAGTAGCCACCTTTTGCAGATATAACCTCTGAACACACTCGTGGCATTCTTTCTGCAATGGAAATCAAATATTGTTCGGGAAGTTCTTCCCAACACTGTTGCAGAAGTTCCCACAAATGTGTTGCACTTGTAGGTTGCTTTGCTTTCACCCTTCTGTCCAGTTCATCCCAAAAAAGATCGATGGGGTTTAAGTCTGGAGACTGTGCTGGCCATTCCATGATTTGAAGCCCACCGTCTTGTTCTTCACCTCGAAGGTAATTTTGACATAGCCTGGAGGTGTGTTTAGGGCCATTATCTTGCTGTAGGATGAACCCCAGACCAACTAGGCATATACCGTCACGTGAAAAAGTAAGTACACCCCATGTAAAGTTTTGACTTTTTCAACATATTTCAACATACAGCTATTTGATCTTCATTTCAACAATATTGATAGATAAAGGTGATATAATATAACAAATATCATGAAACATTTACATTTTGTAGTCCATTGTATAATTTAAATAAACATAAATGCAAATTTTGCATGTGGAAAAAGTAAGTACACCCCGACATTTATCACTACTTCAAATACCTAAAATTACAATCAGGTGCACCAGCTCAGGTGCAAATTATTAGAACATCGTTAGAGAGGATCTTAGAGGAACCTGTCTTATTTAAACCTCAGACATTTAGTTTGGTTTGCTCTTTGTCGTTGAAGTGTGCAGCGTCACCATGCCTAGATCAAAAGAGCTCTCTGAGGCCTTCAGAAAGAAGGTTATAGATGCCTACGAGTCTGGGAAGGGATTTAAAAAGATCTCCAAACAATTTGAAATCAATCATTCGACTGTCCGGAAGATAATCTACAAGTGGAGAAGATTCCAAACAACTGCCAACTTGTTCAGGCCAGGCCGCCCCAGCAAGTTCAGCTCGAGAGCAGACCGCAAGATGCTGAAAGAAGTCTCTAAGAACCCCAGAATGTCACCACGGGACCTACAGGTAGCTCTTGCCACTGTTGATGTAAAAGTGCACGAGTCTACCATTAGAAAGAGGCTGCACAAATTTGATCTACATGGGAGGTGTGCCAGTTGGAAACCTTTGCTGTCCAGAAAGAACATCAGGGCAAGACTAAAGTTTGCCAATGAACACCGAGGCAAAGACCAGCACTTCTGGAACAATGTGCTCTGGACAGATGAGTCAAAGGTAGAGGTATTTGGCCACAGTACCAGAAGACATGTTTGGCGAAAACTAAAGACAGCATTTTACCACAAAAACCTGATACCAACTGTAAAGCATGGTGGTGGAAATATTATGGTTTGGGGCAGCTTTGCTGCATCAGGGCTTGGGTAGCTCACCATCATAGAATCCACTATGAATTCTTCATTGTACCAGAGGGTGCTTGAGGATAATGTGAGGCCATCTGTCGGAAAGTTGACGCTCAACCGAAGGTGAACCTTGGAACATGACAATGACCCTAAACATCCCAGTAAATCCACCAAGGAATGGCTGAAAAGAAAGAAATGGAGGGTTCTGGAATGGCCAAGTCAAAGCCCGGATCTAAATCCCATCGAGATGTTGTGGGGGGATTTGAAACGAGCTGTGCATGCAAGAAACCCCTCAAACATCGCACAGCTGAAATAATTCTGCATGGAGGAGTGGGCAAAAATTTCTCCCAGTCGATGTCAGAGACTGGTAGACAGTTATAAGAAATGCCTACTTGAGTTTGTTTCTGCCAAAGGGTGCAATACCACCTATTAGAGCCAAGGGTGTACTTACTTTTTCCACATGCAGAATTTGCATTTATGTTTATTTAAATTATACAATGGACTACAAAATGTAAATGTTTCATGATATTTGTTATATTATATCACCTTTATCTGTCAATATTGTTGAAATGAAGATCAAATAGCTGTATGTTGAAATATGTTGAAAAAGTCAAAACTTTACATGGGGTGTGCTTACTTTTTCACGTGACTGTACCAGAGGGTATTGCATGGTGCTGCAAAATGCTGTTGGAGCCCTTTAGGTTCAGGGTGCCAGTCACTCTGTGCAAGTCGCCGACTCTGGATCTAGCAAAACAGCCCCAGACCATCACGTTTCCTCCTCCATGTTTGACAGTTGGTGTCACACACTGAGGAACCATCATTTTGCCTTCTCAACGGTGGAGAAAAACCCTGCGTGATGAACCAAAGATTTCAAATTTTGATTCATCGGTCCATAAGACCTTCTTCCAGTCTTCAGTAGTCCACTGGCGGTGCTTCATGGCCCAGGCAAGCCTCTTTTTCTTATTTTGCCATCTTAGCAATGGTTTTCTTTCTGCCACTCGACCTGTCAAACCTGCAGCTCGAAGTCTTCTCTTCACAGTTGAAACTGAGACTTGCTTACTTCGACCAGTGTTAAGCTGTGCTTGAAGCTGTTGTCCTGTGAGCCGCCTATCACGCAAGCTGTTTCCTCTCAGAAACTTGTCTTCTCATTCTGTTGTGGCTTTGGGTCTTGCACACCTCTTCCTGTCAGAGTTTCCTCCAGTTTCCAATATACTACTTCCTGCAGTGCAATATTGTCCAAATAATGCTTCAGAGACCTTCTTGATTCACCTCACAACAGTCTGTTCCAATACTGCTTTTAAACAGACAGGGGGTTTGTCATCAAGTAATCAGCAGAGGTGATTACCTGTGGACACCTGTAGGAATTGTTTGCATCAACTTCCAAGGCTTAATTTACTTACATTGCTGCAAACAGCTGTAAGTTGTTAACCCATTACTTGTTCCCTGAAGAAGGCCTTTTTTTACAATATAACTGTGCAATTTACATTGTTTTCCCTTTTTGCTAACCTAAACTTTTTTTTAACCTCGAGCAGTTTACTGCTTAACTTTGTACCATTTCAGGTTATTCACTGGACTTGAATTGCTTAAATTTCAATAAAAACTGGAAAAATTGAGGTGTTCTAAAACTTTTGACTGGTGGTGTACATATATATATATATATATATATATATATATATATATATATATATATATATATATATATATATATATACAGTCGTGGCCAAAAATATTGGCATCCTTGCACTTTTTTCAAATAACTCACAATTTTCTCCACACATAAGTTGAAATTAACAAAATTATTTGTTCTCCATAATTCTTTATTTCACTGTTAATATTACAGAACCTTTGTTTTTCATTCAGAACTTAATATATCCTTTTAAATTAGAAAATTAAAAGAAATGGTATTGGCAAAATTATTGACAGCCGAGACTTGATATTTGGTAGCACACACAGCCTTTGGACAAAATAACTGCAGTCAAACACTTCCTTTAGCCATGAATGAGCATCCTACACCTCTCTACTGGGAGTTTGGCCCACTCTTATTGTGAAAACTGTTCCAGTTCTCCCAGAATAGAAGGGTGCCTTCTCCCAACTGCTGTTTTCAGATGTCCCCACAGGTGTTCAATGCGATTTAGATCTGGACTCATTGCTGGCCACTTCAGAACAGTCCGGCATTTTCTCTTAAACCATTCCTGGGTGCTTTTTGAAGTGTGTTTGGAGTCATTGTCCTGCTGCAAGACGTGTGATGTTCAACAGAGACCCAGCTTTCTGACACTGGGTTGAACATTGCACTCCAAAATGCCTTGGTAATCTCCTGATTTCATGATGCCATGCACACATTCAAGGCACCCAGTGCAAGAGGCAAAACAGCAACCCCAAAACATCACTGAACTTCCTCCATGTTTGACTGTAGGGAAGGTGTTCTTTTCTTTGAAAGCTTCATTTTGTTTTCTGTAAACACAGAGATGATGTTCTTTACCGAAAGCTCGAATTTGGTCTCATCTGTCAACAGGATATTCTCCCAGAAGGATCTTGGCTTGTTCAGGTGTGTTTTGGCAAACTCCAATCGAGCTTTCTTATGTCTCTCTCTCTTAGCAGTGGGGTCCTCCTGGGTCTCCTACCATAGAGCCCCCTTTCATTGAGTTGGCGACAGATGGTGCGAGTTGAAACTGTCATACTGTGTGTCTGAAGGTCAGCTTGAATCAGTTTGGCAGTTGATTGAGGTGCTTTCTCCACCATTCGAACAATCCTTCGCTGCAATCTTCGATCAAGTTTTCTCTTGCGGCCATGTCCATTGTCCAGGGAGGTTGGCTACAGTGCCATGGGCCTTAAACCTCCTGATAACATTGCGTTACAGTGGACACAGGAACATCAGGGTCTCTGGAGATGGACTTGTAGCCTTGAGATTGTCTATGCTTGGCTACAATCTTGTGTCTGACCTCCTCAGGCAATTCTCTGGTTTTCTTTCTTTTCTCCATGCTCATTGCGGTACACACAGTGACACAAAACAGCAGAATGACTCATTTTCTCCATTCAAACTGGTTGAATGAGTTAATTTTATATTGCAGGCACCTGCAACTCACCACAGGTGAGTTCAATTCCAAAGTAAAGGAGAATCACCTGCTTGAAATCTAATTCTAACAACTTCTAAAAGGTGGCAATAATATTGTCCAGACCATTTTAGGATTTACTGTGTGGAATAACTAAGATTTCGTTATTTTTTCAGCTTTTTTTGTTTTGTTCCACTGCAATCTAAAGAAATACAAATGTGGATACCAAAATATTTTTTTAATTTCAACAATTTTCTGAAAGAAATGGTGCATTATTTGAAAAAAGTGCAATGGTGCCAATATTTTTGGCCACGCCTGCATATACCAATCTTATTTCATTTGCACTACATTGCCATAAATGATTGGATGATAAAGAAATTTTCTGCTCACCGTCTACCCTTGGTCCGACAGTGATGACTCCGACTTCGCTTCTTGCTTCCTCTGTGATGTCTGGAACTGTACTGTGATGAATGTGACCTGAAGCACAAATGTTGCCAAATAAGTATTGGATAGATGTTTTAAGTTTTACGGCATATTGCTTGATGGCAGGTAGTTGAATACCTGGAAGTACGCCCACGGGGCCGGCTATATCCATGATGTTGTCGACTTCTATTTGAGTTTCTGAAAAGAGACAACTTTGTAACTCTCCAACTATGAATGGCACATATGGCAGCTTTGGCAATATAAACAAACTGACCAGTCAGTTTGCGAATTACATGTGAATGACCTTCTACAGCTTCTTGCACACACGTGCACACACACACACATACACATACACACACACACACACACACGCGCGTGCACACACACACACACGTGCACAGACACGTGCACACACACACACGTACACACACACACGTACACACACACACACACACACAATAGGTGCTTGTCATTGTTCTTACTATGGTGAATATGTTTAAGGTGTGGTGTATTTGCTATTATTTAAGGTTACAGTCATGGTAATAACAGATAAGTAGGTAATTGTATTGGTTTTATTTGGAAGTGTGTGTTTTCCGAAGCAAAGTCACATTCATTGGCTGTCCGTCTAGGTGTCAATGAAGACTGGAGAGTAATCTGACCTGCGTTTGAAACGAGAATGAGCAGCGAGACTAGCTCTGTTTACAAATTTCCTTCTGCATAAGGGGCAGATCAAGGTGCCGGAGCATAAACTGCCTTCTCAAATTCTCCTGCATTATTGCTCTCTGTGTCCACAATTTTGGGGATGGCAGAGAGTAAGTCTCGCCAAGATTTGCGATTTAGGGCTTCCTGCTCCCAATCAGTAATTGCAATAATTGACATAAGCGGGTGACTCCTCAAAACATCCTTGAATCGAAGTTTCTGCCCTCCTACGGAACGTTTACCACGTGTTAGTTCTCCATACAGAGGTATCTTTGAGACCAATTATCTTCCATTCTAACTACATGCACCATCCAGCGCAGGTGAGCTGTGATAAGGGCTTCTGCGCTTGGCATGTTGGCCATTTTCAACACCTCTGAGTTGGTGACACTTGATGTTAAGAATCTTATGCAAGTGGCGATTTTGAACTGTGTTGAACTTCCTTGTGTGTCTACGATGGAGAATGTAGGTCTCTACCAAATACAAGAGTGATGCTAGCACCACAGCTCTGTAGAGTTTGCACTTGGTAGAAGCCTTGATATCGTGCCGAGACCAGACGCGGTCTTCCATTCAGCTGTAGGCAGCAGAGGCTGCTTGTACACACTTAGTGACTTCAGCATCAAGAGAGTTGGTTTCTGTGATAGTACTGCCCAGATACGTGAAGCTATGTACAGTCTTGAGGGCTTCTCCATTCAGGAATACCTTTGGCATCTCCACTATGGGAGTATTTAGTGGGGGCTGAAAGAGCAGTTCAGTTTTCTTCACATTTGATGAAAGACTGAAAGAGGTGGATGCAGCGTTGAAGGTGTTTAGCATCCTTTGGATATCTAGCAGGTTGGCAGACAGCAGTGCAGTGTCATCAGCGTACAACAGTTCCTCAATGCACTTCTTGCGTACCTTGGTGTCAGCTTTGAGTCTTCTGAGATTGAAGAGGCCACCATCACATCTGGTTCTTAAGAACACCACACCAAGTTGTGTGTCCTCAGTTGCCTCAAGACTACAGTCAAATATAATGCAGAAAGGGTAGGTGCCAGCACCCAACCCTGCTTTACACCATGGCTGACGCCAAAGTGGTCACTGCATTCAGCCCCAGCGCTGACTGTAGCCTTCATGTTGTCGAGAAAGCTGTTAACCAAGTTAATTATCTTGGTAGGGAGGTCAAAAAAAAAAAGGAAAGGACCTTCCAAAGAGTCATCCTATGTATGGAGTCAAAAGCCTTAGTAAAATCAAGAAAGACTACATACAGCTGTTGGTGTTGTTCAATGGCCTTCTCTTGCAGCTGACGCAGTGTAAATATCATGTCGATTGCGGAACGATTGGCTCTCAGGAAGGATAAACTCTGGCAGTGATTAGATACGCTTCTGGACTATTTTGGCCAATAACTTGCCCACAGTGGAAAGTAGAGAGATTCCTCTATGGTTGCCGTAGTCGATTCTTTCACCTTTATTTTTGTTTACAGTCCTTATAATAGCATCTTTGAACTCTTGAGGAACTTATTCTTCTACCCAGCACCTTTGGAAGAGCAGCAAGAGTCTCTGTTTTAGCATTTCCCCACCATATTTTAGTAGCTCTGTTGGGATCCCATCAACCACCGGGTGCTTTACCTGATTTCAAGTCTCGTTGGACACTTGTAAGTTCTTCGAGAGGGGGCACTGCATTGAGATGTTTTCTGATCGGATGCTGCTCGATAAGTTCCTCTGGACATACAGTTACAGTCGATGGACAGTTAAGAAGGTCTTCAAAATATTGTTACGTTTGTGGGGGTAGAAGATGGAATCCCATCGTAAAGATAGGACTGTATAATTATAGCATGGACCATGGACGCGTAAGAGACATCGCAATGTATTTAAGTAGGGAAACTGGAGCTTAAGATTGTTTATGTGTCTTCACATGGGGGGTGAAGCAGTATTAACTAGATAGGGATTAAGGTTCATTTCCCCCTAGTATGTGATTGCCTCCTGTGGCTTTTCCCAACGTTTTTACAACTACAACAAGCGTTACGCCTAGGTCCCCCGTCGGTGAAGTGATGCGAGTTGACAGTGGAAGGCGCAAGGCAGCCATATTGGATTTTGACGTGGCGACCCAATTTTCAATAGCGTTCTTCCTTATGCGTAGATACACCCACACACCAGATTAGAAGTTAGTAGTTCATTTATTTTTCCAAGATATTTCGCTCACAAGGTTGACATATATATGGTGGCGGCCATCTTGGATTTTCATGTGGCGACTCAATTTTCAATAGCGTTCTTCCTTATGCCTAGATACACCCACACACCAGATTAGAAGTTGGTACTTCACTTATTTTTCAAGATATTCCGCTCACAAGGTTCAGACATATATATGGTGGCGGCCATCTTGGATTTTGACGTGGCGACCCAATTTTCAAGAACGTTCTTCCTTATGCCTAGATACACCCACACACCAAATTAGAAGTTGGTACTTCGCTTATTTTTCAAGATATTCCGCTCACAAGGTTCAGACATACATGGCGGTGGCCATCTTGGATTTTGACGTGGTGACCCAATTTCCAATAGCCTTCTTCCTTATGCCTAGATACACCCACACACCAGATTAGAAGCTGGTACTTCGCTTATTTTTCAAGATATTCCGCTCACAAGGTTCAGACATACATGGCATCAGACATACATGGCGGCGGCCATCTTGGATTTTGACGTGGGTTGCACCCACACACCAAATTAGAATTCGGTCCTTCGCATATGCACGCACACACGCACACACGTACGCACGCACGGATGGACACACGGGTGGACACACGGATGGAGGGGAAAACCATAGTCCCCCTTTCGCTCCGCGGTGCGACGGGGGACAACAAGGTTGGCCATAAAACCTCCGTTTAAACAACAACCACATGAACCGCCGACAGTACCCGAACATTGCCGATCAGCAAGTAAGCCACGCCTTAATGACGCTCATGCCACGCAAAACCAGCAAGCCACGCCCCGAAGTTCATCATTGGTCAAGCACGACCATGGGGTGATTCGATGGGGCTCGGATGTTGGCCAGTGTGACGTCAGAGCGAGAATGTTCTGAGGGAAAAAGGACCGTTAAAAGAAGAATCTCGCTCTTGGGTTTTTGGTGCTCAAGGAGGAGGTTTAGCCATTGTTGTGTGGGTTGGTGAGGAGAGCTTTGTTTGGAGTTGGTGAAACGTTGGCAATTTCGACAGCGAGGACGAGGTCTTGGCAGCGGTTTGTGGGGCTCTTGGTGCTTCGGACAGAGTGGAGAGTGAAAGAGAGCCGTCTCAGCTGCTTGCTCACGCCGGGGCGTTTCCCACGTGCGGTGCCGGCACCATTGTTGGAGTGCTTCCCGCGCAAGTGGCTACACCGGCTGCAGCGACCATCGAGCTCCTAAAACCCATTTTGGGCCAAAGCAGAGTGCCAGCCGATAAAAAGGGAAACATTTTATTGTATTATCCGTGCTCTTGTCTATATTTGAGTCTGCATGTGAGGTACCTCAAAGTAGATGTTAGTTTTTACCTCACCTTTCATTTTCACCTCTGATTTATTTTCATTAAATTATTGTGTTGCACTTTATTTGTCGTGCAGTGTCTGTTTATTGTGGGTTTCGGATTAAACCAGTGTGTTTCCGTTCAGTTAAGCGCCTTGTTTCCTTCACCCGCGTGCGACGGACCAACCACCAATTTCGGCTACACGCCTCAGAATTGAAGACCGTTCTGGCGATTCGTCCAAAGGCTGGTGTTCATCAGCTTACGGACGCCACAATATTCTTTCCAACGACTTAAGATGTCTGTGTTTTCTGTGAAAGTTTGTGAACCATCTGCACTTTTTACTGGTGTTAAGATACTGGTGAACAAACCCTTATTCTTTCGATGTAACAGTTATCAACTAAATCAATGAGATGTCTTTTTTTGGGGGGGCGGGGGGGGTTATTTGAGGGCACTCAGGTCGATTGCATAGATTGTATAGTTACGAAATTGTAGCTGTAGATAAAACCTAGGTACTTCCACATAATCATTTCATTCCACTCCACTTCTCTCAATGTTGTGGTAAAATGTGTTATCCAGATAGACCTTACCATTTAGCATTATTGCATTGTTCTCATCAGTATCAGCAGCTTTCTTCACCATTAACTGCATGACAGACTGCTGTCATTATACATACCGTTGATTGCCTCTGTTGCCAGGATGACTGGAACAATTTGACCAAGATCTCCGACTCTGGCTGCTCCAACTTCGACTTCTTGCACTTCGCTCTGGACCTGACCTGCCAGAAGATAGTTACTCAGAGCAGTTAAATAAGGTGGTGCAGAAGACAGTGTTTCCCACATGCATGAATGGCAGTAAACTTGCAATTCAATGGTTTATTACCCTCACATGAGGAGAGGGTATTGCATTTGAGTCCGTTTGTCTATCTGTCTGTTTGTTTGTTTGTCCGCACAGAATAAATATGATTTTCTCTGTAACGGTTGGTCCGATTGACAGGAAATTTTCACCATATGTGCAACTCCACCTGTAGAATTTTTTTTAATGATAATTATGACGTCATAGGTCACATGGTATGGGCACCATCTTGGAAAAACAGAAAAAAAATTGCACCTCTATATCTCCAAAAGCACTGCATAGATAAATTTGAGACATGGCTCATTGTAAAGAACACCCCATGGGAAATAAAATATGTTAATGATGATGTCATAGGTGCCTCCATTATGTCGTCAGAATTCGACAAGTACAAAACTTCATCCGATTAAGATGAAATTTCTTGAGCATCATCAAGGGATAAATTGGTGGAGAAAAAAAAAAGATGTCATCACGTGGTTTGGCCGCCATATTTGTTTTAACACAAAAGCCTTAAAAACCACGGAAAACACGTCCTGGCGAGGGTCTGCAATCTCTGCTCTTTCTAGTTTTGTTTTATTTCTACAGGCTTTACAACTTTTTTCATTTTTAATGAATTATACTCATATATTCTGACCACTATAGAACACAAATCACTGTTTGTACTTCCAAAAACTTCAGTTTAGTAGTACTTTGGCAAAATTGTACACAGTCTCAACCAATCAAATTTTCTGTCCGTGGAGAGTAAGAAGGTTCTCAGGGCGGATGGAAGATTGAGATTCAGACAAAATAGTGGTGCACTGCAATGCAACACCTGAGCCAACTGTCCAAAAAGTTGTATGTTTAGTCTTAGTGTCTCTTTTGCTGAAATATAATTCCAAAATCGTCAGTTTCTCTAAGAAGAGTTGGCAGGTTTGTGATTGCACAAATGCATGAATGCATCTATGGTGGCGAAAAACGCATCTCAGCGATTTTCAGGCAGGGTGATTCATCAATGTGTGTGCCATGCCTTAGATGGACGTTAAACCTGGCTTACATTTACGTTGCTTCTGTCCTGTCTGCCAGCATTACTTGGTGGACGTTAAAGATCCCACTATGTTCTTCAATGAGAGCATGCAAGATGCTGCCGGCACCCAGAGCAAATTCAGAATTATTGCTCAAACCTACAGGGGGCACAGCTTCAACAGTACAGATGTGCACCCCCTACATTAGATATTACCATTAGCCATGTGATGCATTCAAAAGAAGACAAGAATGGCACCTAGCAGAGAGCATATCTCCACCAGGCTGAACAGTTTACGTTTTGTATCCCACTGATGGGCTGGATCTGGATTCGGACCTGAACCAAAAACTAATCGGATTGTTATTGTCACTTACCTAACTCATCCACCAAGTTTTGTCATAAGTCATCTACAACTTTTTGAAATACCATGTTATATATAGTTTTTAGCCCATCTCTCAATGGTGAAGAATCACATTAAAAAAATTATATTATTTTATCCAGATCTTGATCGAAATCAAATCAATTCTTCCTTCATACACACCCAATCTGTGCACCAGGTTTAGTCCAAATCAATCCATAACTTTTTTTGATATATCGTGTTATAAATCATTTTAGCCCTGTCACTCAGTCCCGGAACCCTGGTGTTGGGCTAGTGGCTAGGGTGCCGGCTTAGGATCCAAGGATCCTGGGTTCGAATCCCGGTCGATTGCTGAATTAACGCCAGGGGGGTTGACTCAGCCTGTCATCCTTCCGAGGTCGGCAAATTGAGTACCAGTTCACTGGTAATTCCCTGTTTGTCGTTAAAGGCGGCAAAAAGGGTTGGTGGCAGGAAGGGCATCCGGCCGTAAAACATTGCTTCAAAAAGGGGACCGAAAAAAACAACAACAACCACGGTTCCCGAAAAAGGCCAACCCCCGCTTTGCGGGGAAAAATGGCCTCTAAAGGTGTTTTTTTTTTTACTCAGTGATGAAGAATCATACTGAAATACGCAATCTGGTGTCTGTCTGTCTGACTGAATTTTGACTGCAATACATACGGTCGTTACTTATCCAATCTCAACCAAACTCGACAGGAGGACTAAGGGTCACATGATGGAGGTTGTAGAGAATTAATCTGCCCCTCTCCCCAATAGTAAGGGAAACATGAAAATCTGTTAACTAAATTGTTACCAAAAAATTTCTTCACCAATATGTTTGTAAAGGTGTGTAATAACATGTGTTAAAATGTTGAAGGTCAACTCCCGTGGGAAACCCAGAAAAAAAGCTGTTGAATTCGGGTACCGAAAAATTATTTTCGAGAATTTTTATTTTTTTTAATCGGCCCCCTAAGTAACTTATGAGGGGTCAAATAAGGGTTTTTCATGATTCTGAGTTGATTGTTAACATTTATATTTCACCACAGACGCTCCTTTGTGGAAAAATAATTTCTAAATATATCTCATTTTCTACTTTGCAGGACATGGAGTCTAGCAATATGGATGAAGACGTTACACCACCTGTGCTCAATTGCTTCATCTGTGCACGCTCGGATACACCAGCTGAAAGGCTCATATAGGCAACTCCAAAGGGATACTCAACTTTATTGAAACAAGCAGAAACTGTCGAAAATGTTACTGTTGTGGAACGTATGAAGGAGGCTCAAAAGGAAGGAAAACTGAGGTACCACCAGAAGTGTAAAAATGATCTGTACAACAACTTTGTTGCAACCACCAATAAGTCAGCTCAAGCATCAAAGGCAGAGAAAGAGTCATCAAAGTTGAAGAGAAGACACACTACTTGTGAGTTCAGTTCATCAACTGGCTGCAGTTCTAGAAGATCACAGTCAGTTGACCTCCTGTATAAGGATGTATGCATTCTTTGCAACCAACCAGCCCAGCTCTACAAAAATAATCCAGCACAAGCTAGAAAGAAATACAGAGTGCCAGATAATTTGACTGCAGATACACTGAAGGCAAGCTTGCTGAAGACAGCACGGAGTCGCGGGGATGACTGGGGCACTGAAGTCACTGGACGCCTGGAAGGGATCAACGACTTGGTAGCAGAAGAAACACTGTACCATTTGCGATGCAAACTTATGTTTGCGAGAGGTGACAGTTTGTCCAAGACTGATGAGGAAGGAAAAAGGAAGAGAGGACAGAGGAGTATTGATGAGGAGCGAGAGGCAGTTTTTATTGAATTCTGCGAATGGTTAGACTCAGATTTAGAGCATGGGGTAATGAACATGGACCAAGTCCATGAAAAGCTGCAGGAGTTTGATCAGTCACCAGAGAAGAGCCTTTCTTATTCAAAGCATTGGCTAAAGATAAAACTTCTAGAGAAATACGAAGACACCTTGTATTTCACAACACAGGAAAGAAGGGCAGCTGTACTCTGTCTCAAAGATGGCACCGACAATATTCTGCGAGGGCATCATGCTAATCTTGACCATGGAGATGAGAAGACTCAGATCATAAAGACGGCACTCAAGTTCATATCCAATGATATTGCCTTGATTGATTTAGGTCCAAAGTCATACCCCACCACACACAGTATGACTGACATCGATAGTCAGCTGACACTTGTTCCTGCAAGCCTTCAGATGTTCTTAAGACCGATTGTCAAGACAGACGAAAGAGTTGCCGTTTGGGGGCAGAATTTTATTAAGGCCTGTCGACCTCGGTCTGGAGTATTGCCACACCAAATGGGGCTTGCCATACAACTTGATCATAGATTTGGGTCAAAATGGATGCTCAACAAGTTCCACCGGCTGGGATACACCGAGTCTTACACGGAGACACAAAACTACAAATACTGCTTCCTTAATAGTAGGAGTGGAGATGATGTTCCAGATACTTCTGGCACTCTTGACACCATTGTGGAGGAAACCGATGAACAGATCAATGATGAGGTTGCGGTTGATGCTGCGCTTGAGGATCAATCAGTGATGACAGCCAAAGTGCCAGCCAGTGAAAGTGAATTGTCAAGTAATGATCAGGTGGTCTTTATGGAGGTTGGGGAAACAAACAATGCAGTCACTCAGTTTGTTGGAGACAATATAGATTTAAACATTGTCTCTATTCATGGAAACACTCCCTTTCACTCAATGGGTTGGATCGAAGTCACCTCTCCGGCACCACCTTTGCCAGATCCACAGACAACAGCAGCTTTCCCCCGGGTGAAGTTGAAGGCACTCGACAAAGCTAAGATCCTGAGAGGAACTGAAGTAAAGATTATTCCATTTACGAACAGGAAACAGATAGGAACAAACGCGATCATGTTTCTCCCCCTCGCTGAGCTTTCCTCCTCCCTGGCTCATGATCAGCCACTCCTCACTCCAGGTGACACACTCTGGGCAGCAGGGTGGGTGATCAAAGCCAACGATCCTGAGTTCCCACACTCCAACTGGAATGGCTGGATGAAGAGAATCCATGCTAATGACGTAAAGCAGAGCACACAGATCGAGTTCCTCCCAGTTATTGAAGGAGACCCTAATGACCTCAACACCATCTTCACCACTCTGAAAGAGTGCATACGGCGTGCTGGGGTCACTATAGTGACCTTTGATCTTCCGATTTGGCTGAAGGCTGTGAATATAATAAAGCAGGCAAATCTACCCGTCATTCCAAGGTTGGGTGGTTTTCACCTGCTGAAGTCTTATCTTGGATCAATGGGTAACATCATGGAAGATTCTGGACTACTAGATGTGATCCAGTTGATCTATCCTGGAAGTACGACTGGATCCTTCTACAGAGCATGTCTCTGAACCCCAGTGACTATGGATGGACAATAGGTGTGCATGGGTATGAGCCAGCTCCAACACTGGACCCCACGGCTCCTGAGGAGCTATTGCAGTTCACGAGCTGTAATTGTCATGGAGATTGCAGCAACCGGCGATGCAGCTGCAAGAAGAATGGGGTCACGTGCATCTCGGCCTGTGGAGTCTGTAATGGCATTACATGCAGAAACTGCAGTCATGATGTTGTTGAGTCTGAAGAAGACATAGACAATGACTGTTGAAACTTCTGACATTGTGAATGAGAAATAACTCTTGAGTATTATATATGTATGTGAAATAAAAGCTACTTTGTGTGTAAATGTAAAAGTGAAAATATAAATGTTAACAATCAACCCAGAATCATGAAAAACCCTTATTTGACCCCTCATAAGTTACTTAAGGGCCGATTAAAAAAAAAAAAAATTCTCGAAAATAATTTTTCGGTACCCGAATTCAACAGCTTTTTTTCTGGGTTTCCCACGGGAGTTGAACTTCAACATTTTAACACATGTTATTACACACCTTTACAAACATAATGGTGAAGAAATTTTTTGGTAACAATTTAGTTAACAGATTTGTGAAATATCTCATAAAATGCCCTTACTACAAGGGGTGTTTCATCGAACAAACGCCACATTAACAATTATAAATAGTTTATCGTGCCGTTTTCGTGGAAACAACGGCCCCAACCAGAAGTAAAAAATATTATAAACCACAAACGCGTATGATTACTTTTTGAAACAGTCGCTACTGCTGTTTAACACTAAACTGAAAGGGAGGAAACCCGGGGTCTGTTCAGCTACTAAGCAGCTAGCTAGCGCTTGCCAAGCCAGCAGTTCCTTATCAATGGCTTTGAATGGAGTGCTTGCTCGGGTGCTTAAGCCACTTGGCTCTTCAAGAAACTTGGTAACTGAACACACTTGATGTTCTTGAGGGCTGACCCTAGATCTACTGTAATCTATATACCCCAGAGAGGAATGATCCTTCCTGCTGCCCATGTAGGGAATGGGTATGAGATTGGACAAGTAGCGATCGAATATATCGCAGTCAAAAATCAGTCAGACACCAAATAGCATATTTTAGTATGATGTGAAATTGTGCGCCGTCTATGATTGTGTGACCTTTTCTCAAACAGATTTTGAGATCCAGTAAGCTGAAGGAATTCTTCAGTTATTTGTCTGTCTGTAACCATCAGAGGTGTGCCTTATGTGTCTCAATCTGACTGTGTTCGCCTGTGCGTGTCTGTCTGTGTTTCATCCATGCTAAGTTGGAGATATTCAAAGCTGTTAAAGCAGTTTTAGGCAGGATGTGTACCGGGTGGTTTATTCATTGCTTTGCTTGCTATATTAAATACATTCATTTTGAATTTGTTCATAGTACTGGCACATAATGCTGTACAATGGCCTACTTTCAAATTGCACAATATTTTTACATTTACAAGTGAATGTGAAGAAATATGCACTTCAGACACTGTAGGATGTTAAATATGCAACAGTTAAAGCAAGAGGATGGTTCCCTAACTTAATGTCAACCAAGGTATGGCATTGCCCTGCCTCTAAAGCATCAATCTAATAGTTTATAGTTGGGCCGCAAATCGAACCCAGACTAAACAGTTCAAATTAGTGTTGCTTCCATCCAGAAAGATCATAAAGATTATAAAAGATAACAAGCCTCACCTGCACGTGCTGCAGGTACGGCTGTGATCAGAGCACCGTGAGTATGATGAGCTGAACCTTGACTTTGATCGTTTTCGACTCCAGCTTCTACTGCAAGATAAACTCCTGCTCCGGCTCCAACTTTTGCTGGAAGACGATGGGGACCGTCGTCGCCCACGATGGCTGTGAATCACTTTATTGCAATCACTACTTCTTCTGTCTGTCTCGCTGTTGTCCGAGTCTTCCTTGCTTCCACCATTTGTTTTGCGAGTGTGTCGTCTTTGCCGTTTCATTGTCTTGCTGAGTTCATCAAAAAGAGACCCAGGCTTCGCAACACCTTTTGTTTTAATTTTTTCAGACATCACCGGTAATCGCTCAGCTTGCAAAAGTCCCTTTTTCTCAAGTTGATTGCAATGATCTTCAGTGTTTTTTGTTTTCTCCGGATACGATTCATTGCCCGGTTTGTCGCCAAACTCCTTTGATGATGCATGAGCTTCAATGTCGACTCGTATCTTTGCAGTCTTGATTAACACTAATGGTTTTAGTTCAGTTCCTTTCTTGGTGCTCAGCAGATTTGGTGCCTCTGTGAGAGGTTTCCATTTTGAACATGCAGAAGTCGTACTGGGCATTGGCAAAGCAGGCTCCGTGACAGTTGCATCGCTCACTTTGCGCTGGTTCGGACTCATTTCATGTTTTACGGTGCTTGTAGCAGCAGAGGCTATGAGCTTGCAAGTTTCTATTTGCTGCTGGTCTCTCTCTGTACTGTTGTCATCTTGCTGCACTTCAATTGCTGCACGAGTGAAGGTTCTTGTTCTTTCAAAAACTAACTGTTTGTGACTCTGGCTTATTATTTTATCACCATCAAGGTGTTTCTTGCAATCATTCATCTCATCTGCTGAAGGGCTTTTATTCTCGTCGTTTTGGTGCATTTGCTTCTGCTTGTCATTGGAAATCCACGTTATGTTCAAACCATGCTTTGCAGCTGATTCTTCATTCTTTTTTTCATAGACAAATTGGCTTTGGTCATGAAAATCCCCCTCACCGCTTATTTCATTGACAATATCTTTCTCATTGCTGGAGGTTAAAATTTGAGATGTGTTCTTGTGATGACAATGCATATCTGCCTTTTCTTCTTCTTCTTCTTCTTCTTCTTCTTCTTCACAAAGCACTGAAATTGCATTCTTACTTATGCATGCAGTAGATTTAATGTCATTGGCCATTTGATCAATTTGGCAACTTCCTTCTGTTTCAAAGTTGACCAATACAGGGCTGGTGGGGTTTGAGCATTTCTCTCGGGTAAGCTCCCTTTTGTCAAATTCCTGATTCACAAAATAATCATCTTTCCCAACATCACCAACTGAACATGGGTTTAGAGAATGGGTATCAGTTTTTGCAAAATCACTTGCCACTACAATAGTCTGGTCTTTTCTTTTCACTTCCACAATGTTCTTTGGAGATACAAGTGTAGCTTCAAATATCTCTGACTTGCCTGTTTGTGTCTGAGCCTTAATTGGATCAAGATCAGTCACAATATTTTCTTCCATATCCTCACCAAACTCAATAGGAGGCTGCCAGTGAATTTTTTCCTGCAGTTTCTTTCTTTTCTTTTTTTTCTTTTTTATTGTTACAGAATGGATTACAGTGTTACTTTCTTCCCTCTTGGTCATTTGGCTTGAATAAGGCCGCACAGAGACTTCAGAATTGTCCTCTTCAGAATACGATGCATCGTTACGATTTTGCTTTTTCCGACGAGACTTCTTTGTTTTCTTCTTCTTGCTGCTGCTCTTTGCTTTTTTTCTCTTTTCTTTTTTTCTGCAAGCTGCAGAATATTTTTGAGTGAGGATGCCAGAGTGATAGGACAATTCACCATCAGATAAAGAACTTCGTGAACTAATATTTCTCTCTTTTCTATCAGACAAGGTTGACTTGGCTTTGGGTGAATGACTGCAATATGAATGTGAAGACACATCTGAATCCTGGTGACTTCTTGATGCTGACCTATACTTTGATGAGAAACTGTGTGTGACTGAAGTACTGCTGCAGCATGACGCTGGAAGATACTGCAAAGACTGCTTTGAGCATACACTGCCTTTTGAACTACTATGTTTTGTCCCAACTTTCAAAATACTTTCATTGCCCCACTGGTTTTCCCTCAGTCTGTCAGGACTCCACACCTGGGGTATTTTTCCAGTGTTGCCCTCATTAATCACTATGTTTGGTTCAGAAACAGTAGGAGTCATTAGCCGCCATTCAGTGTGCATCGGTGGAATTGGAACATTCAGGTATGAGGGTTTCCAAGGCTTTTGCCCAGGCCTCCAACGAGAAGGAGGAGGGCTATCACTGAGCGGCAGCATGGCTACAGCTTCCTCATTGACTGTTGGAGTGACGACCTGGTTGATCTTTTCAGCAATCCTTGCAACAGCAGTTGTTGGTTGCCTCAGTGAGCCAATATCTGACTTGTGCTGTGTTTTGTGATATGATCGTGCTATTGGGGACCAGGTTTTGCAACCAGTACTCCTCCATGTTGGAGTGTGCGTACGGCTAAAAGAAGAGGAGCTTGAGCTTCGTTCTTTTGATGAGTAAGTCAATTCTGTGTAAGAAAAAGAATGTGATCGGTGGGACCGAGATTTCTTATGTTCATAGTGTGATGAAGAAACACTGGAAGATTGGGTCCGAGAGTGCAACTTTGAGGAATATCGAGAAGGGCTTCTGGTCCATGACCTTGACAAAGTTACAGAAGAAGACCGAAAGCTCGATCTTGAGGGAGTTCGAGAACAAGCACGTGATAGAGAATAACAAGACTTTGAAAGGGATCTCGATCGAGACCTTGAGAAAGAGGAGGATTTGCTTGAACGGTTTTTTGATCCAGTACGAGATTTTGAGAGATTTCTCTGTTCACCTGCCACACTTTGTTTCTCTCGATTGTCAAATTTTGCCAGATTCATCTTTGACTCATTCTGAACATGCAATGACATTTTATTATCATTTGCAATATCGTGAGCCAGATTTGTGGGCTGTTCATTAATTTCAGTATACTTGTTGAAAGGAACACTGACTTTGCCTTTCTCAGCTGGCCTCTTATCTTCCCTATTCAATGTATTTTTGTTGTGCTTCTTCCGTTTTGATATTTTCAATTTATGAGGCTTGTGTGGTAATTGCGGATAGCAGTGCCGTTTGGAACCAATTTGGGACCAAGACCTTGATCGAGAAGTGGATGGTTTTTCTTTCACTCTCCCAGAGCCAAACCGTTTCAACCTGTATGAGAAATTAGAAATGAGAATTCACAAGCATTAATCCAACCAAAAAAATAAAAAATTCACAAAACATTAAACCATATTCACATTCAACAAATAAAGCAGGAACAACTAGAATGGCACTCACTAGAGAGCATACCTCCGCCTGGTGAAC
The DNA here is from genome assembly GCF_964187855.1 of Myxine glutinosa. Classification (NCBI taxonomy): domain Eukaryota; kingdom Metazoa; phylum Chordata; class Myxini; order Myxiniformes; family Myxinidae; genus Myxine; species Myxine glutinosa. The sequence continues at coordinate 165,675,929 of NC_136267.1, read as the reverse complement.
AGTTTACATTTTGTATCCCACTGATAGGCCTAATCTGGATTCGGACCTGAACCAAAATCTAATCGGCTTGTTCTTGTCACCTAACCAACTCATCCACCAAGTTTATTCATAACTCGTCCATAACTTTTTTAAATATCATGTTAAATATCGCTTTTCACCCGATCGCTCAATGGTGAAGAATCACCTAAAAATTAAATAGTTCTTGTAGAATGAATGAATGAATGATCGTTTTAAGGCCAGTTTTTCCCGCTGGAGCAGGGGCTAGCCTACTACTATTGTAGCCGAGTCCATATTCAGATTTCCACCAAAATCGAAACAATTATTTATTTTCACTCAAACAACCTCTCCACTAAGTTTGTCCAAATCCATCCACAACTTTTTGAGATATCCTGCCATATATCATTTTTGGCCATATGACTCAAATGTGAAGAATCACTTAAAAAAATTATACTAGCTGGATCCGGATCCGAATCTTCACCAAAATTTAATCGATTCTTACTTGTCACACACACAACCTGTCCAACAAGTTTCATCCAGATCCATCCATAACTTTTTGAGATATCCTGCTATGTACCGTTTTTGGCCTTACCTCCAAATGGTGAAGAATCACTTAAAAAATTAAATAATTCTCATCTCCGAATCCATTTTCGATCTTCACCAAAATCGAATCTATTTGTCCTTGTCAGACACCCAAACGGTTCACCAAGTTCCGTCCAAATCCGTGCACAACCTTTTGAGATATCCTGCTATGTATCGTTTTTGGCCCCACCTCCCAATGGTGAAGAATCACTTTAAAATTCTAGTAGCCGGATCCAAATCCGGATCTTCACCAAAATGTAATCATTTTGTCCTCGTCACACATGCCACCTCTCTGCCAAATTTCGACCGAATCCGTCCACAACTTTTTGAGATATCTTGTTCACAAACAGACAAACAAACAGCCAGGCAGGAGTGGAAACATAACCTCCATTCACCTTTGGTGGCGGAGGTAATAATCCATCTCCAAAACAACAATGTAACATTTGTAATATTCGTTGGTTAATTACTGTATATCCTGCAAAAGGAAAACACTAGGACGTGACAATTTCATGAGAGGATGTGCACAGAATGTACAAAGTAATAAACCCAGAAAGGAAATATAAAATTAAAGGCTGTGTGACATGAATTTTAGTTTTCAAACTCTGCCTACATATTTAGATCACAAGTTAAATCAATATAATCGACAATGCTGCAATAATAGGGTTGAATAAGCATCATGAAAAGCGTGGTGTTGACATAACAGTAAAGGTTGCTGGCTTGAGATCTTAGGGTCTTGAGTGTGAGCAAGCCGTGCCGTTAAATAACACCAGGTGGGTTGACTCAGCCTGTCATCCTTCCGAGGTCGGCAAAATGAGAAATAGCTTACTGGAAACAAGGGGCACTGCATGAGTGGCACAGCCACGCTTCCAGCAATGATGCCACCAGCAGCCACAGGCCGAATACATAATAATAAGCATCATGAAAGAAGCTCCTTTATACCATTAAACTTCACTATGTGAGTTAGTCTTATAACTAACGCTTGCCAAGCCAGCTAGCTGTTCCTTATCAATTGTTTCATTGGAATGCTGATTGAGTGCTTAAGTCAGTTGGCGAGTGCTCTACAAGCTGCTCAATAATGGAACACATCCCTGTTTCACCATTATTTTACCTTTCCATTTGCTTTATTTGTCTTTTTGTTCAAATATTTTAATGACTGTTGCTCAACCAAGAGTGATATTCTTCGATGTTTGCTCATTTGCAAGCCATGGCGATAGAGTCGACAGCGGTTACAGCAGTTGTCGCTTTTGAAAACAATATTACAAATTGACATTCAAGACAATGTTAAGGTGATAAATTAAATAAAATATTCCCAATATTTACAAAAAAGAATACAAATATCAAATGGAAATTACAGCTGTCTCGCTTGACATATCACGTGCCTTTGATACGGTCTGGCACCCCGCTCTGCTCACCAAACTCTCCTCCTATGGTATCCATGGAAATCTCCACACATGGTTTGCGGGACTTCCTCTCTGGTCATAGTCAACGTGTGGCCCTGAATGGATTTCTCTCATCTCCCCTTCCTGTTCAGGCTGGAGTTCCCCAAGGCAGTGTTCTGGGCCCTGTGCTTTTTCTGGTCTTCATGAATGATCTCTCCGACTCTCTGGAAAATCCTCTCCATCTCTTTGCTGATGACTCCACTCTCTGTCGCTCCGTTCCTCATCCCTCAGAACGGCAGTCTGCAGCCTCTTCACTCTCTGCAGACCTGGACAAAATCACAAACTGGTCAAAC
>NC_136267.1:165593618-165668618 GCF_964187855.1 Myxine glutinosa | reverse complement strand
CGAAGGGTCCGTGCGACAATATGTATGTATGTGTTTGTGTATGTATGTATATATATTGTCGCGTTCCTGGTGATTAAAATCTTCTAAGGAAACGGATTTCCGAACGGGCTTTAACTCCGAGGCGTTCTGTCAAGATATAGCGGAGAATACACGTGGGGTGCAAGTGGGGGAGAGGCCGGAGCGCTTTCCTTCACGGATTCCACCCGACGTCCTCGACCCTGCGATAAATCAACTCAAACGACACAGGATTTAAAATGTACAAATAAATGCCGGCTTTATTAAGTAACCAAATGTAATATTGAGGATATTAAGAAATGCCGGTAACCAAATGAAACACAATGACACTAAATTCCTAAATTGAGGGACCCTCCATACAGACTTGTATATGGACAAAGGGAAAAAATAACTGAAAATAAATATGTGTCTGTGTGCACTAAGCTCTGAGCGTCTCTGAAATCTCGTCACAGATCGTCAGGCTTTGGCAGGAAAATGAGCTCGTTCACGTGGGCTAGGCCTCACGGTGCGTCCGCTCACTTCCGGCCTCGTCACGCTACAGCGAGCAGGCAGCGCCTGTCCACTCGTCGTTCTTGCTTGGACAACCGCAACTCTTCCTCCTCACGACCACCAGCAAGATGCCGGAAAACGGTCGCCCGCGATGAAGCCTCCCCACGTAAGAGAGCAAAGCGCAACTGTCCACTATGTATCCAGGATCAGCCACCCAAGGAAGAGAGAGAAAATGCCCGCCAGCACGTTACTTTATCGTCCAGGCTCTGACGTCATCTGTCGTGCTTCACCAATCAGCGAGTCCTTTCTTACCAGTCCTTCCCGTCAATTAAACCCTTGGCTAATCGCTGCTCTTTGGGCGTGTCTCCACGGTCCTGCCTGTCCTGCATGCTCAAAAAGTCAAGGTTGTCAGCGGTAGTGCTTGGTGCATGGTTTCCGGTGGTTTTTATTAATTAGTCTGTTTAATGGGCGATTTTGGCTGTATGTGTCTTGCGCAGTCATAAGGAACAGAGGAATAAATGAGAGGCAACAACACACAGGGGATTAATTTACCCATAATCCCTCGCTAATTAACCAGCCCCACCCCTCAGGATTGAGACAAAGATACAAGCTTACCCATGAGACACGGTCTACCGGGTCCCTACTTGTGATAAATCGAGGTGGCTCTTCTTCTTCACGAAAGTCGGAGCACACTAATCTATACATTCTACCTGAACTAAGGTATCACTACCCCCCACAAACGTAACTATATATATATATATGTATATATATATATATATATATATATATATATATATATATATATATATATATATATATATATATATATATATATATATATATATATATATATATATGTATATATATATATATACACATATATATATATATATATATATACACATATATATATATTGTGAGAAACCACCGGTGAAACCACCTGTTCTCACCCAGATTTGGTGCCCCGCCCACCGCGTGACGTGACCTCCTTTGAGCCTCACGTGATTGGTGGAGGGGTCAGAGAGCGCGGTCGCCATCTTATGCGACGGACACGGCTCGAAGGCTCCGAGTGGGAAATATCATAAAAGGGTTTTCCTTGAAGCCTCCGGACAGCCGAGTTGGGCTGGTCGAATACCGTTCTGTATTTTACGAGCGAGTAACTCCAGAAGAGAACGAGTGATTCCCGGCTTCGTGTTGGAGCTACTGGCCGACCGTTCCTGGCGGCCTTGTGCGGTATTCCATCCTGGTATCCTCCGAGTCCCGGAGCCCGTCGATTGGAGCCGCGAGTGATCTTACCTGCGTCCTGTTGGAGCGTCTGTTGCCGACAGTTCCTGCCGGCTTGTGCAGCATATTCCCTTTTGTTACCTTTCATGGTTTTGTGATCGAGCCAATAAATAATCGTGCCTTACCCCTAGAAGGCCGATTAAAACACAATTGTGTTTATTGCGTCTCTTTTGGTTCACTACGTGGATTACTTGAAGCCCGGACATTTACGTCCGTATTCCGTGCTGGGATACATCCCACAGACGGGATCGCGACAAATGGGTTGCTCGTCCTAGGATCATTCAAGTAAGAGCCATTCGATTGAGACGGGAATTCTGCAGTGGACGACATCTTCTGGCATCTGTTCATCGCCTTCTCACCAGCGGACGCCGTCTTGGAGGAACCTTCTCGCCGTAGGACGCTGTCTTGGGCAGAGAAGTGAATAGCCTCGGATCCCTCCAAACAACCGACAAAGAATAAGCGAATAGCCTCGGATCCCTCCAAACAACCGAAAAAAAAAAAAAACAAAAACGTGAGTATTTGTACGTGGTATTTTTCTCATTGGCAATTTGATGTGCGGGTGATATTGCGTAGTTGTGTTGTATTTCCCCAACAGAGCGTTGTGTTTGAGCGTTGTGTTTGAGGTTGTGTTTTGTGCCTGGTCGTATGATAACTCGTAGCCAAGCTATGTCGACCAGGGAAGTGAGAGTTCAACCTGATCATGTTGACAGTCACGTGGGTGGCGAGGTGAGCGACGCAAGCAGCCTTGACCCGGTCACTCAACCCGAGATGTTAGGAAGCGATCCCATCATGACTAAATGCATGCGTTTGCCCTTCTGGACCGGGCTGACTCCGGTTCAACAACTTGACATGTATAACAGGGAGAATGACAGGGCAGAGGCAGAGCGTGCGGCAGCAGCAGAGAGAGAGCGTGCAGCAGCAGAGAGAGAGCATGCGGCAGCAGAGACAGCAGCAGAGAGAGAGCATGCGGCAGCAGAGGGAGAGCGTGCGGCAGCAGCAGAGAGAGAGCGTGCAGCAGCAGAGGGAGAGCGTGCGGCAGCAGCGAGAGAGCATGCGGCAGCAGAGAGAGAGCGTGCGGCGGCAGCAGAGAGAGAGCATGCGGCAGCAGAAGCTGAACGCGTCAGAGAGCATGAGTTGCGAATGTTGACTGAACGACTGCGGGCAGAGGGGTCTGCTGCAAGAGTCCCGGAAACTGTTCATGTTCGTTTGCCGGACTGGACGGGAGACACGAAGCCAGAAGCGTATCTGGAGATGGCGGAGAAGTTGTTGGCTGCCGGTGGCATTGATGAGAGCTTGTGGGTCGGCCATCTTGTGAGCCATCTATCTGAGAAGGCGAGGGAGGTATATGCGAGGATGGCAACCGAGGACGCAAACAAATACAGGGCATTGAAGGCCGAGATTTTGAATGCCTATGCGGTGTCCGCATGTATTTATAGGAGAAATTTTTTCAGCTGGACTCGTGAGTCCAGTCAAACCTATGAGGAACATTCGCGGGCCTTGTTGGAACAGCTGCAGAGATGGTTCAAGGGGAGCAAGGTGGAGTTACCTCAAGCGGTTGCGGAACTCCTGGTGCGTTACCGTATCGATCAACAGCTTCCGCCTGACTTAGCATTGTTTCTTGTCGACAAAGACACTGTTTCCTTGGCAGACTGCGTCAACCTTATTGATAAACATGTTTTGGCGTGCAAAATGCTGCAAGTCACGCAGTCGCGTCGTAAGACGGAGGAGTCTGCGATCAAGACCGCCCCCCGTCTGCCCGGCGGCTGGATCGAGGGGAGGGGTTCTCCGATGCCCTCCACTGGTGGCGGTCGCGAGCCGCAGACCAGGGCAGGGCCCTGGTGCGATTTCTGCAAACGCGTGGGGCACGGTGAAAACCGCTGCTTCTCTAATCCCGCTAGTCCGGCCTACCGAGGCAACCCTCCTGTTAAGTCGGAGGGAGATCAGTGGAGCTCATCCGCCGGGCCCTCGCACACGACGGTGGCATCGGTGACCGAGGTCACTGCCACCGAGGCTAATTCCATTCATCCACTGTACCAGGATTATTCAGGGACAGCCTTAGTGGGTGGCCCTGATTCGATGCTGAAGTTTGAGGCCCAATACCTTCGGGATACTGGGGCGACACGGTGTGTTCTCCGGGCGGGGGTAGTTCCGGCCTCTCAGATGCGTTATACCGGCGAGTATACCCTCCTTCGGGGCATTGACCGGGTTCTTGGCCGGTATCCCCTTGCCCTCCTCGAGGTCCGGAGTGACATTTTTAAGGGTCCAGTGACCTGTGTGGTGGTACCCTACTACCCGATACCCGGGGTCTCCTTGCTGATTGGCAATGATGCCATGGCCAGGGAGGAGTCATTGACTCTGACCTGTGGGGGGGTCACTAGATCCCAGAGTAAACAGGCGGAGAGAGTGGTGGAGTCAGACATATCTTCACTCTGGCCCGAGGAGCCTAGCGCCTCGACTCCAGTTCCCGACGGTGACGTTGCGTCAGCTGAAGTCCACCCGAGCCTCCCGTCAAGCCACCCTCAGGTGCCGTGCTCCTCAGGGACCGCTCCCGCCATGTCGCGATTCAGCAGGAACGCTAATGCTAAGGTATATGTGGGAAACCTGGGCAATGGAGCAGCGAAAGCCGAGCTAGGGAGGGTCTTCGAACATTACGGACCACTCCGCAACGTATGGGTTGCTCGAAACCCACCTGGATTTGCAGTTGTTGAGTTTGAAGAGCCACGAGATGCTGAAGATTCGGTCAGAGCCCTTGATGGAAGGTTAATTTGCGGATCGCGTGTGTGCGTCGAGATGTCGAATGGCATGTCGCGGCGGCCTCGTTTCAGACGCCCTTTGGTCCGCAGGCCTTTCGACCCGAACGATCGATGTTACCAGTGCGGAAAGGGGTCATTACGCATATGACTGTTGTTCTCGACACCGGAGGAGTACCCGCCGCTCTAGGTCTCGGCCCGTTTCCTTCCTGTCAACGCTTCCCCCAACTTGAGTTTGGCCCCCTTGCCTCTCTATTGTGCTTTGTGTGAAGTGTAACTCTTGTAGGGTAGATATTAATGTGGTGTATGGTGTTAAAATTTGTGTGTGAAAAAAAAAAAAAAAAAACCAAACTGGTTCATTGTTAACCTGTTAATGCCTGTTAATTGCCTGTGCGTTAATAATTGCGTTATTGTTGCGCTATTGCGTTGCGTTGTATTGTTGCGTTGTTGCGTTATTGTTGTTAATAAGTGTTAATAATTGTTAATTGCGTTAATTGCCTGTTAGCGATTACCGCCATCATCTTGCCATGTGATTTGCACCTACTACAAATACTGGTTTTAAAAACGCCGTCTATTCGACGGGGTTTTTACTTAGGGGGGGAGGACTGTGAGAAACCACCGGTGAAACCACCTGTTCTCACCCAGATTTGGTGCCCCGCCCACCGCGTGACGTGACCTCCTTTGAGCCTCACGTGATTGGTGGAGGGGTCAGAGAGCGCGGTCGCCATCTTATGCGACGGACACGGCTCGAAGGCTCCGAGTGGGAAATATCATAAAAGGGTTTTCCTTGAAGCCTCCGGACAGCCGAGTTGGGCTGGTCGAATACCGTTCTGTATTTTACGAGCGAGTAACTCCAGAAGAGAACGAGTGATTCCCGGCTTCGTGTTGGAGCTACTGGCCGACCGTTCCTGGCGGCCTTGTGCGGTATTCCATCCTGGTATCCTCCGAGTCCCGGAGCCCGTCGATTGGAGCCGCGAGTGATCTTACCTGCGTCCTGTTGGAGCGTCTGTTGCCGACAGTTCCTGCCGGCTTGTGCAGCATATTCCCTTTTGTTACCTTTCATGGTTTTGTGATCGAGCCAATAAATAATCGTGCCTTACCCCTAGAAGGCCGATTAAAACACAATTGTGTTTATTGCGTCTCTTTTGGTTCACTACGTGGATTACTTGAAGCCCGGACATTTACGTCCGTATTCCGTGCTGGGATACATCCCACAGACGGGATCGCGACAAATGGGTTGCTCGTCCTAGGATCATTCAAGTAAGAGCCATTCGATTGAGACGGGAATTCTGCAGTGGACGACATCTTCTGGCATCTGTTCATCGCCTTCTCACCAGCGGACGCCGTCTTGGAGGAACCTTCTCGCCGTAGGACGCTGTCTTGGGCAGAGAAGTGAATAGCCTCGGATCCCTCCAAACAACCGACAAAGAATAAGCGAATAGCCTCGGATCCCTCCAAACAACCGAAAAAAAAACAAAAAAAAAACGTGAGTATTTGTACGTGGTATTTTTCTCATTGGCAATTTGATGTGCGGGTGATATTGCGTAGTTGTGTCGTATTTCCCCAACAGAGCGTTGTGTTTGAGCGTTGTGTTTGAGGTTGTGTTTTGTGCCTGGTCGTATGATAACTCGTAGCCAAGCTATGTCGACCAGGGAAGTGAGAGTTCAACCTGATCATGTTGACAGTCACGTGGGTGGCGAGGTGAGCGACGCAAGCAGCCTTGACCCGGTCACTCAACCCGAGATGTTAGGAAGCGATCCCATCATGACTAAATGCATGCGTTTGCCCTTCTGGACCGGGCTGACTCCGGTTCAACAACTTGACATGTATAACAGGGAGAATGACAGGGCAGAGGCAGAGCGTGCGGCAGCAGCAGAGAGAGAGCGTGCAGCAGCAGAGAGAGAGCATGCGGCAGCAGAGACAGCAGCAGAGAGAGAGCATGCGGCAGCAGAGGGAGAGCGTGCGGCAGCAGCAGAGAGAGAGCGTGCAGCAGCAGAGGGAGAGCGTGCGGCAGCAGCGAGAGAGCATGCGGCAGCAGAGAGAGAGCGTGCGGCGGCAGCAGAGAGAGAGCATGCGGCAGCAGAAGCTGAACGCGTCAGAGAGCATGAGTTGCGAATGTTGACTGAACGACTGCGGGCAGAGGGGTCTGCTGCAAGAGTCCCGGAAACTGTTCATGTTCGTTTGCCGGACTGGACGGGAGACACGAAGCCAGAAGCGTATCTGGAGATGGCGGAGAAGTTGTTGGCTGCCGGTGGCATTGATGAGAGCTTGTGGGTCGGCCATCTTGTGAGCCATCTATCTGAGAAGGCGAGGGAGGTATATGCGAGGATGGCAACCGAGGACGCAAACAAATACAGGGCATTGAAGGCCGAGATTTTGAATGCCTATGCGGTGTCCGCATGTATTTATAGGAGAAATTTTTTCAGCTGGACTCGTGAGTCCAGTCAAACCTATGAGGAACATTCGCGGGCCTTGTTGGAACAGCTGCAGAGATGGTTCAAGGGGAGCAAGGTGGAGTTACCTCAAGCGGTTGCGGAACTCCTGGTGCGTTACCGTATCGATCAACAGCTTCCGCCTGACTTAGCATTGTTTCTTGTCGACAAAGACACTGTTTCCTTGGCAGACTGCGTCAACCTTATTGATAAACATGTTTTGGCGTGCAAAATGCTGCAAGTCACGCAGTCGCGTCGTAAGACGGAGGAGTCTGCGATCAAGACCGCCCCACCGTCTGCCCGGCGGCTGGATCGAGGGGAGGGGTTCTCCGATGCCCTCCACTGGTGGCGGTCGCGAGCCGCAGACCAGGGCAGGGCCCTGGTGCGATTTCTGCAAACGCGTGGGGCACGGTGAAAACCGCTGCTTCTCTAATCCCGCTAGTCCGGCCTACCGAGGCAACCCTCCTGTTAAGTCGGAGGGAGATCAGTGGAGCTCATCCGCCGGGCCCTCGCACACGACGGTGGCATCGGTGACCGAGGTCACTGCCACCGAGGCTAATTCCATTCATCCACTGTACCAGGATTATTCAGGGACAGCCTTAGTGGGTGGCCCTGATTCGATGCTGAAGTTTGAGGCCCAATACCTTCGGGATACTGGGGCGACACGGTGTGTTCTCCGGGCGGGGGTAGTTCCGGCCTCTCAGATGCGTTATACCGGCGAGTATACCCTCCTTCGGGGCATTGACCGGGTTCTTGGCCGGTATCCCCTTGCCCTCCTCGAGGTCCGGAGTGACATTTTTAAGGGTCCAGTGACCTGTGTGGTGGTACCCTACTACCCGATACCCGGGGTCTCCTTGCTGATTGGCAATGATGCCATGGCCAGGGAGGAGTCATTGACTCTGACCTGTGGGGGGGTCACTAGATCCCAGAGTAAACAGGCGGAGAGAGTGGTGGAGTCAGACATATCTTCACTCTGGCCCGAGGAGCCTAGCGCCTCGACTCCAGTTCCCGACGGTGACGTTGCGTCAGCTGAAGTCCACCCGAGCCTCCCGTCAAGCCACCCTCAGGTGCCGTGCTCCTCAGGGACCGCTCCCGCCATGTCGCGATTCAGCAGGAACGCTAATGCTAAGGTATATGTGGGAAACCTGGGCAATGGAGCAGCGAAAGCCGAGCTAGGGAGGGTCTTCGAACATTACGGACCACTCCGCAACGTATGGGTTGCTCGAAACCCACCTGGATTTGCAGTTGTTGAGTTTGAAGAGCCACGAGATGCTGAAGATTCGGTCAGAGCCCTTGATGGAAGGTTAATTTGCGGATCGCGTGTGTGCGTCGAGATGTCGAATGGCATGTCGCGGCGGCCTCGTTTCAGACGCCCTTTGGTCCGCAGGCCTTTCGACCCGAACGATCGATGTTACCAGTGCGGAAAGGGGTCATTACGCATATGACTGTTGTTCTCGACACCGGAGGAGTACCCGCCGCTCTAGGTCTCGGCCCGTTTCCTTCCTGTCAACGCTTCCCCCAACTTGAGTTTGGCCCCCTTGCCTCTCTATTGTGCTTTGTGTGAAGTGTAACTCTTGTAGGGTAGATATTAATGTGGTGTATGGTGTTAAAATTTGTGTGTGAAAAAAAAAAAAAAAAAACCAAACTGGTTCATTGTTAACCTGTTAATGCCTGTTAATTGCCTGTGCGTTAATAATTGCGTTATTGTTGCGCTATTGCGTTGCGTTGTATTGTTGCGTTGTTGCGTTATTGTTGTTAATAAGTGTTAATAATTGTTAATTGCGTTAATTGCCTGTTAGCGATTACCGCCATCATCTTGCCATGTGATTTGCACCTACTACAAATACTGGTTTTAAAAACGCCGTCTATTCGACGGGGTTTTTACTTAGGGGGGGAGGACTGTGAGAAACCACCGGTGAAACCACCTGTTCTCACCCAGATTTGGTGCCCCGCCCACCGCGTGACGTGACCTCCTTTGAGCCTCACGTGATTGGTGGAGGGGTCAGAGAGCGCGGTCGCCATCTTATGCGACGGACACGGCTCGAAGGCTCCGAGTGGGAAATATCATAAAAGGGTTTTCCTTGAAGCCTCCGGACAGCCGAGTTGGGCTGGTCGAATACCGTTCTGTATTTTACGAGCGAGTAACTCCAGAAGAGAACGAGTGATTCCCGGCTTCGTGTTGGAGCTACTGGCCGACCGTTCCTGGCGGCCTTGTGCGGTATTCCATCCTGGTATCCTCCGAGTCCCGGAGCCCGTCGATTGGAGCCGCGAGTGATCTTACCTGCGTCCTGTTGGAGCGTCTGTTGCCGACAGTTCCTGCCGGCTTGTGCAGCATATTCCCTTTTGTTACCTTTCATGGTTTTGTGATCGAGCCAATAAATAATCGTGCCTTACCCCTAGAAGGCCGATTAAAACACAATTGTGTTTATTGCGTCTCTTTTGGTTCACTACGTGGATTACTTGAAGCCCGGACATTTACGTCCGTATTCCGTGCTGGGATACATCCCACAGACGGGATCGCGACAATATATATATATATATATATATATATATATATATATATATATATATATATATATATATATATATATATATATTGTTGCGAATATGGAATTTGGCCTCCATATCCGCTTGTAAATATTCCCCTATTTTCTCCAATACTCCCCAACTTTCCCCGATCCCCCATTCCCTAGTCCCATTGCATGTAAATAACAATCAGTAGAGCCGACCTTCCCCTTATTCCCCCATTAAATGTCGTGCCCAGGTCCACCGCACCACACGTAGCCAACTTTCGGACATCTTCCTAGTTATTCTTAATCTATGTCAGTTAAGGCCTCGTTTCCATTAATTATGACTCTTCGTTGCACCAGAATGTGATTATATGGCATCAGTAGTGAGTTTAGGACCTTTCCCATACCTCCTCCCATCTTCTTCCCCAAACAACAACAATAACAACAACTACAACAACAATTACAACAACAACAGAGGAGATGGCGGCGGAGCGGGGGAGGATGCGTCCTCACACCGGCTCGATTAGCTCCAGACCATGCGCTCCACGGGGTTACCCCGAAGGGGCTGGCTGTCAGCTCCTCGTCAGGGGCGGAGCCAGTAACCCCCCCGCACGCACCCAATGAGAAGCAACGTGCCGATTCCACGAGGCGGAGCTAACGAGCCGAGGGCGTGTCACTCCCCGCCGGATATACGCAGCCGCTTGCCGGACGTGACGTCAGATGCGCCCCCAGCCCAGCCTGGAGAGAGAAGTCGCCACCCCTCGAGCGCTGCAATACCTCCACCGCATCTCTTAAACTGGACCGTACGTGATCCTGCCCTGAGCTCCAGGTGCACCTGGAGCGATCGCTACCCGCTTTCGTTGCAATCAAACCCCGTGTGAGTGAGCCTTGTCCCGTTTATCTGTCGTCCGTTGGGGTTAATATAAGTGTGTTTAAGTGCCCACCTTCCTATGTTTCCCTCTTGTCCCTGTAATCTAAACCTTCCGCATTATTGTAATAACAACCTTTGAGAACCGTATCCCTGGTGTCGTGTCGTATTAATTCCAGCCGTGTGTCTTCTTTTTCCTTCATTGGTCTAGCATAGCGCGATTAGTCAACCCCGGGTGCAATCGGGGTAACTTGTGCAGACGTGGTCATACCATAAAACCGCTCGGTAAATAACATCCAAGCCACGTCTGTAACAATTGGTTGTCAGGAGTTGGATTCGAACCTGGGACTAAATTTATTTAGCCCAAATTTTGGACACCAATTGTGTTAGTACGGTAACAATTGGTGTCGAGGAGTGGAATTCGAACCCGGGACTAAATTAGTTAGGCCCAAATTTTGGGAGGGAAAATCGATTCGGAGCGCGTTTCCCGCGCGAAATTATAACGGCGAAATTTCAATTTGTTTTACGAAAATAAAAAATAAAAACCGAATTTTGAAAGTCGCGCTATGGCGGATCAAGACAGCTGGGGTCCGGTAAAGGAGAGTGAGGTAGGGTCGATCCAGGACCAAAATGAGGGACAGGAGGAGAGCGAAGCAGTGAGGGCGGCAGGTTCGCAAAATAGCGCCGTCACGCACGAAGAAGCGGGCGCGCAAAATGGCGCCTCGCTGGTCACCGTGCCCGCGACCGAAGTAGCGCCGCTGGGAAGATTGGAACTTTTTTTTATACAAATGAAGGCCCTTATGGCCCAGAATAGTGAGCGATTGGAGGGCCGGATGGATGCTCAGAGTGAGCAATTGGGGGTAATGGGGAACCGGATGGATGCTCAGAGTGAGCAAATGAGGGTTAATAGTGGGCGATTAGAGGGCCAAATGGGGGTAATGAGGGACGAAGCGAGGGGTACCAGTGAGGGATTAGACAATAATTTTAAGGGATTAGACAATAATTTTAAGGGATTAGACATGAAATTTGGGAAATTAGACGATAGATTAGGGGAAATACAGGAGGGGTTAACGGGGGTAGAAAACAGAATGGCCGCTCAAGAGAATCAGATAGAGGGAGTGAAAAATGGGTTAGAGGGGTTAGAAAACAGTATGGAAGGCAAATTGAGGGACATGAGGGACCAAGCGGAAAGGGAAGTTAAACAAATGGAGCAGCAGATAGAGGGGGTCAGAATGGGGGTAGAAACCAAACTGGATGCTCACAGGGAGGAAATGGAGCAGATGAGGGTGGCATCTGGGCAGGAGATGCAAGTGATGGGAGAGGAGATCAGAAGAGGAGTGAGTGAGGAGGTCGGAGGAGTGCGCGAGGAGGTGAGGCACTGTGAGGAGCACATGGAAAAGGAGGTGAGAAAGGGGACTGTAAAGTTACAAGGGGGCATAGAGGACCTGACGCAGGAGGTGGAGCAGCTGACGGTGGGACAGACGGAGTTAGTGGAGCAGGTTCAAAGGAACACTGCGGTATTAGGAGGTTTAAAGGCGACACAAAAAGAAATTAAAAACGACTTGATAGCGACACAGAGGCAATGTCAGATGGTACGTGAGGGACTGACAACGAGGTTGGACGAGGTGATAGAGGTAATGGAGACGAAGGACCGGCAGGTGAGGACGCACCTGGAAACGGTCAAGGTAGCCTTGGAGGACGAGCTTGAGGAGACGTACCGGGGAATAAAAGAGGTGAGGCACAAATTAGAAGAAGTGGAAGAAGGGGTGAGCGAAATTAAGAAGCGACGGAGAGGGGATAAGAAAGAAATAAAAGAGGAGATAAAAGAATTGGTCCAAAGTCTGTGTTTGGATCGTGATGATGTGCTCATTAACCGGATGAGGGATTCGCAGGTGATGGAGGAGAAGCGAAGAGGAAGAGGACCCGGTGTAAGTGGTGACCAATATGGTCGTGCGTATGATGCGCCAGGGGATTTAAGAAGCTTGGGGGTCGAGATGGACCCGGGTGTTCGTGAAAGGCCGTTGGTGAGGTGTGCGACAGGTCTGGTGTGCGAAAAAGGAGGTGTGCAAGAAAGTCCGACTCTGGGGTGTGTGAGGAAAAAGTGCGTGCCAAGGAGTGAGTGTGCTGGCGAGAGTGAGTCGGTCGTAGCGCGTGTGCGAGGGAGCACATGGAAGCGTGGTGTGGTGAGTGTTACAGAGGGTGTGACGGGAGAGTGTGCGCAGGAGTGTGCGCGAGAAAGGTGTGTGACGGACAGGTGCATGAGGAAAGAGTGCGCTGTCAGAAGTAAGGAAGAGTGTCCACCTGTGGTGAGTGTTACAGAGGCTGTAACGGGAGAGTGTGCGCGAGAAAGGTGTGTGACGGACAGGTGCATGAGGAAAGAGTGCGCTGTCAGAAGTAAGGAAGAGTGTCCACCTGTGGTGAGTGTTACAGAGGGTGTAACGGGAGAGTGTGCGCGAGAAAGGTGTGTGACGGACAGGTGCATGGGGAAAGACTGCGCTGTCAAGAGTAAGGGTGAGTGCGCTGTCAAGAATGGAGGTGAAAGTAGTGAGAGTGACATGGAGCGTGAGTTAGTTGTGACAGGTGAGCGAGGATGTACACCTGGGATGGAAGGATGCACACCTGGAATGGTAGAGCGTGAGTGGGAATGCACGCTGGAGTTGGTGGTGAGGCACGTGGTTGGGTGTGCGAATGAGAGCACACCTGTGATTGTCACAGAGGAGGTGACTGAGGAGGGGGCGCGAAGAGGTGTTTTGGTGAGGTGTGCGACCAACGAATGTGTGCCAAAGTGTTCGGTGGTCAGGTGTGTGACCAAGGCTGTGAGTGGAATGGGTGTACCGAGGTGTGTAAGGAACGGTACGAGGAGCATGGAAACGGCTGGATGTGTGAGCAAGGAACGGGCTGCGGGGTGTAAGCGTCCAGGTGAAGCATCGACGTTACACGGGTTAGAGGTTAGAGCGACTTTTAGCCGAAGCAGGCCCTCGGTGCGTGCCGGGCCTCGCTTTGAACGGCCGCGTCCAGGCTCCACCAGGCGGAGCTGGCAGCCCGATAGAAAGGGTCGTCATGGCGACCACGTTTTGTTGAGACGTGCCGGCAGGTCGAGATCGGGACATTGGATGGCTCCACGCCGAGGTGATGCATGGGATCTCGGCCCGGGTAAGCCCCCGTCCCTGTCCCGAATGCCGGACGCATCCAGCCGCAGGCACAAAACAACCAGCATTCATTGTTTGGCTTTACGAAGCCGGGCTTTGGACGGGAATTGGCGCACCGAGAGGTATTAGTGAGTAGACTGGGTGATGAGGTTAGTGTTTTGGACCCAAAATTAGAGAAAAAACAAAATTTGATGATTGGCAAAGGATTGGCAGTAATGATTGGCAGATGATGAGTAGTGATTGGCAAATTTTTGATTGGTTGGAATTTAGGTGTACAAAATTGATAGCGAGAGACCCCCGATGTGGTGGGATGGCAAATCCACCATCCCTCACAGACGGGGGGCAAAGGAGCTATAGTTTATGGGGTGTATGGCAGTGAAAACTAGCCCGGGTGGGTTAGGTTATATTGTAGGGATCTAGAAGAGATTGACATTAGGTAACGTTAAGTTTAGTTAGTGACTGATACCTGTAGTGGGGACGCAGGTAGATTAGTGTGGATTATAATGACGAGGGAGCGCAATAGTTAAAGGGACGACTGGGAAGCGCAAGTTTCAGAAGGGAGTAGTTAGCTGAGATGATGCTGTGTGTGTGAGGATTGAACAGGTGTGATTGCACAGGTGTGCAACTGGACAGGTGTGTGGAGTAGTGTATGAGTAGTGAGTGTTGTGGATCAGCGCGAATGCGCTTGGGGAGAGAAGGGTGCCGGTGGCACCAGGTGTGAGAGCACAGGTGTGCAGGTACAGGTGTGTGGAGAGAGTTGGAGTAAGTGGTACGGAGTGGTGTGCATGGTGCGAAGGTGTGGATGGGGGAAGAGTGGACCCCCTTTCACGAGTACCCGGGGCGGGTAGTGTAAGTGTTAGGTAAAGGGTGCAGGTAAATTGTGGTTGGATATTGGCATTTGTGGTGCGGTTGCAGAATGGTGTTGTGAATGGGTGCATTAGTGTTGTGGAAATGGCTGGGCGTGTAGCCTGTTAGTGTGTGTAGTTGGTTGGGCACTCCACCACTGTGAGGATGTCGGCCAGGTGAGGCCGCAGGTGGGCTCTGGGAGCCGGTAGTTGTGAGTGGGTGCCTGAGGATCCCGGGTGTGGATCGGGCAGCCCAGTGCCAGAGAGGGCACGGAGTGGGGAGAGAGCCAGAGGGCCTTCCCCAGGTAGTTAGGTTAGGGTGAGGAGCAGGTAAGCTCGGAGGCAACTGCAGTGGTGGAGGTGTGCAGGTGGGTAGACCCACTGGGAGAGGTACACGCCGCAGCCCAGAAATTGTGCGAGGGCACCGGGAGATGAATCGGGGGAGTGAGACCCCAAATTGAAGAGCACCACAGTTTGGCCAATGGGAATTGGTTTTTAGAACCCATAGTGTAAGAGGGCCAATGGTTTGGCCGGAGAAAGCCCCCGGGTAGTGTAAAGTTGTTAAAGTCATTTAGGAGATAGTTAGGATTGATGAACCTGTCGCACCATACGCAGCCACTTACCTGTGGTGATGATGATGACTCCACACCTGTGTTTTCTTTGTTTTGTTGCAGGAGATGAATCGCTGTGTGGATTTGTGAGACGCATCACGACGTGGATGAGACATTGGGGTGATTCCATCTCTCCCTCCCTAGGAGGGACTGATGATGAATTGGTAATGGCAAATTATGATGTTGAGTTGGAGATGGCAAATTTTGATGAGAGTTGAAAATGGCAAATTTGATTGGTTAGGAGGGAGAGAAGACGAATTTGGTTTATGGGAGGAACGGGGAAGACAGTAGGGATGTTTGTTGATTTGTAAAGTAGATGTTTATGGGTAGTGTTGTGTTTTGTGGATACAGTAAGGGGTAAGGGAGGGGCCATGTAGGTTACCTGGTGGGGGGGGGGCGTACGATAGGAACGTACCTGTCTCACCTGGTTCCCATGTGCCCCCAGTGTGCATTACCTTATATTGCGTGCACTTTTGCGCCCTTACCACCTTACTCACTTGTTTCTTCTTTTGTCTCCCACCTCCGAGGATCTGGCTTTGGGGTAGAGAGAGAGGAGAGAGAGGTGCTGGCTACGCAGTTGTGGGCCTGCACTTTCGCTGTTGGCTGCCTGGATCGATACACCATATGGACCGCAATGTTTGTGGCCACCCACAATGGACCGCAGCTCTTTTGCGGCCAAGCACCACCCGTGGAAGGACCTATGGGTCAACGTGGCACCTATGCCATAAAGGTGAACCACTGTTAATTAACACCAAGTGCACCACAAGAAGAGCAAGAGACACCTGCAGGGTTAGGGGTTGTCGAATTTATTTTTATTCCAATGAACAATGGTGACTGCACCGATTGGTGGTGGGGTGGTGCTTTTGATGCTCGGGAAGGGTGCTCTGCACGTTATTAAAGGCCGTCGGCCACAGAGCACTCGTGGGTTGGTGTATCGATGCTGGCAAGCGCGCTCTCTCTATGCATAACATCTGCATGTGTTCCTCCAAAAACAGGTCCTGGATCGTAGTGTAAATAGCAGCATAGTCTTGTAAATAATGCTCCCTACCGGCTGTATGTTTAGTTTGAGAATTCTTTCCGGATTCGGTTATCCTGTGGGTGTGTTTCTGTGAGGAGAAGGGTGCAACGTCGCAGGGGGACATATTTACTCATTTGTGAATATCTGTAAAACTGTCGCACTCAGGGTAGAGTTAATAGTAGAGGGAACTACATTGCGTGCCACACTAAAGTAGGTAAAAATTTATCGGGTCGGGACGCCCCGAGGGTAGAGAAGGGTGCAATGTTGCGAATATGGAATTTGGCCTCCATATCCGCTTGTAAATATTCCCCTATTTTCTCCAATACTCCCCAACTTTCCCCGATCCCCCATTCCCTAGTCCCATTGCATGTAAATAACAATCAGTAGAGCCGACCTTCCCCTTATTCCCCCATTAAATGTCGTGCCCAGGTCCACCGCACCACACGTAGCCAACTTTCGGACATCTTCCTAGTTATTCTTAATCTATGTCAGTTAAGGCCTCGTTTCCATTAATTATGACTCTTCGTTGCACCAGAATGTGATTATATGGCATCAGTAGTGAGTTTAGGACCTTTCCCATACCTCCTCCCATCTTCTTCCCCAAACAACAACAATAACAACAACTACAACAACAATTACAACAACAACAGAGGAGATGGCGGCGGAGCGGGGGAGGATGCGTCCTCACACCGGCTCGATTAGCTCCAGACCATGCGCTCCACGGGGTTACCCCGAAGGGGCTGGCTGTCAGCTCCTCGTCAGGGGCGGAGCCAGTAACCCCCCCGCACGCACCCAATGAGAAGCAACGTGCCGATTCCACGAGGCGGAGCTAACGAGCCGAGGGCGTGTCACTCCCCGCCGGATATACGCAGCCGCTTGCCGGACGTGACGTCAGATGCGCCCCCAGCCTGGAGAGAGAAGTCGCCACCCCTCGAGCGCTGCAATACCTCCACCGCATCTCTTAAACTGGACCGTACGTGATCCTGCCCTGAGCTCCAGGTGCACCTGGAGCGATCGCTACCCGCTTTCGTTGCAATCAAACCCCGTGTGAGTGAGCCTTGTCCCGTTTATCTGTCGTCCGTTGGGGTTAATATAAGTGTGTTTAAGTGCCCACCTTCCTATGTTTCCCTCTTGTCCCTGTAATCTAAACCTTCCGCATTATTGTAATAACAACCTTTGAGAACCGTATCCCTGGTGTCGTGTCGTATTAATTCCAGCCGTGTGTCTTCTTTTTCCTTCATTGGTCTAGCATAGCGCGATTAGTCAACCCCGGGTGCAATCGGGGTAACTTGTGCAGACGTGGTCATACCATAAAACCGCTCGGTAAATAACATCCAAGCCACGTCTGTAACAATATATATATATATATATATATACATATATATATATATATATATATATATATATATATATACATATATATATATACATATATATATATATATATATATATATACATATATATATATATATATATATACATATATATATATATATATATATACATATATATATATATATACATATATATATATGTATATATATATAAAAAATATATAAATATATATAAAAATATATAAACTTACTTTTTCCACATGCGAAATTTGCATTTATGTTTATTTAAATTATACAATGGACTACAAAATGTAAATGTTTCATGATATTTGTTATATTATATCACCTTTATCTATCAATATTGTTGAAATGAAGATCAAATAGCTGTATGTTGAAATATGTTGAAAAAGTCAAAACTTTACATGGGGGTACTTACTTTTTCAGTAAGTACGAACTTACTTTTTCTTTTTAGTACTTACTTTTTTAAGTAAGTACTTACTTACTTAAAAGTAAGTAAGTACTTACTTTTTAGTAAAGTACTTACTTTTTCACGTGACTGTATATAAAATCCAAACAAGGCCCTTCCACAAGTGAAAGCTTCCTGCCCGGATAGCTTCAGCAGCGCACACTCGAGTGTATTTTAAAGACCGAGGACTTAAAGGTCACAAGTAAAGGACATTGGAGTCACCAACCATGGTTTCACTCTTGTTATAGCTCATTATGACGACACAACACATAATTCTTTTCTTGTCATGTAAGTAAACTATTTGTTACCTGCTCCAATAGGATAGAGCACCACCCCACTTATGCCGCAGTGGTGCATACCTGGTTGGATGATAATTTTACTAACTGGATTGGTCGACGTGGTACTATGGAGTGGGCTGCAAGAAACCCAGATCTTAACCCCATGGATTATTTCTTCTGGGGATACATCGAGTCAAAAGTGTATGAAATGAAAATGAGGGACACTGAACATCTAAACCAACGCATAACCGAGGCATGTGCGTTGCTTAATAGAGATGATAATTTATTTGAACGGGTACATAGGAACTTCAACGAGGGCATCAACCAATGCATTGGCATTGATGGAGCATATTTTGCACATATAATGTAACAAGAACATTGAATAAAAATATTTTCTTGAATTGCCTGGGTTTCCAGACTTTATGGCCACCCTGTAGATACATTTGTGCATGAAGGTGATCTTTCACTGAAATACTCACATGCACACACGTCACATATCCATTAATTTGAGCACTTGATGGAATGAATCTGCTTGCTGAAAAGGAAACTACTTTATTCCTTCAACATTAAAAGAACACTGTCTTTTAATATGCACCCACCGTTCTTCTTTATCCCAGGTCTTCTGATCTGTCTGGTGTACTGAACACCTTCTCTGCATCTCCTCTCTCCAATGGGGTGGCGTCTCACTTCCGCACATCCCAGTCTCTCCTGCCTCAGAGGATGAGCGTGAATGTGAAGGGGTATGATAACGCTGCCAAAAACAAGAGAAGCTCAACTTGAAAACAATCAACAGGTATGCACTTGAGTCATGCATGTTGTAGAATAGTCAAATTATGAGGAATTAAACGTAATGTTGTTTTCTAGGAGAAAGACAATAGTTACATGCTTTAAGTAAGACAGCTGTCTGCTACTAAAAAGAACCATGACACTGCTGTGGATGTGATTTTCTTCCTGCTTCGTAAACATTTCGTCAACAGATCAGATTTTATACCAGATCTGTCCCATCTACCCTTGTTTAGTCCCTTTGTTCTTAATAGTCCCCACCCCCTCCTTGCATAGCGGAAGACGGGGTTTTGCAATCTGCAATCGCTGTGTGTGTGTCTGTCTGTCCAGACCATAACTTTTTTAGCATTTGAGCTTTTATCATCAATTTTTCAACAAACCTTTATTATAAGAATATGGAGAAAATAATATAAAAAATTAGGTCAAATGTGAAAGGGAAAAGTCATAGCGAGTACAAATAGTCTAAATGAGTCTCACCGCAGCACGTCAAGCACGAGATCCCCCGTTTTTTAAAATCACTTATGTGTCTATTTATTTACCATTGAGCTATGGTAGTGGCCAGCTATGGTAGTATGTTATAACCCTTATTCAAACATGTAATCCAAAATACCTCTCGCTGCGTAATTCAAAACATCTCGCAGCACTGGTTGATCCCGCAGAATAGGTATTTGCTCTCTTCTTTTTAATTACACAAACAAATTTGATGAAACTTGGCCACAAGCTGCATATCTGATGCCTAATGAAAGTGTATCGACCGCTTCAAAATCTGCACTCATTGACGGGGTTTATGAGGGAAGGGGGTTTGACCCCCCCCCCCCTCCCTCCAAATAGGTATTTGCTTTCTTCTCTGAAACTACACATGCAATTTTGATGAAACTTGGCCATAAGCTTCATGTCTGATGCCTAACGAAGGTGTGTTGACCGCATCAAAATCTGCGCTCATTGTGGGGGTCTACGGGGTTTATGACCCCCTCCGCAAAATAGGTACTTCCTCTCTTCTCTGAAACTACACACAGGATGTTGATGAAACTTGGCCACAAGCTTAATATGTGAAGCCAAACGAATGTGAATTGACCGCATCAAAACCTGCACTCATTGAGGGTGGGGGTCTACAGGGTGGGGGGTGGGGTGGTGTTTGACCCCTCAAAATAGGTATGTACTCACTTCTCCGAAACTACACATATCAGTTTTGGTGAAACTTTTAAACACAAGCTTCATATCTGATGCCCACTGACAGCGTATTGACCGCATCATAATCTGTGCTCATTAAGGGGAACTACGGGGGTGTTTTTGACCCTCCAAAATAGGTATTTGCTCCCTTCTCTGAAACTGTACACATGATTTCAATGAAACCTCATCACAACCTTCATCGCCCATGATGTACCAAAAAGTTTGTCAACCATAAAAAAAAATCAGGGTCTGAGAAGGTCTGTGGGGGGTTTGACTGTTGTCAAATTGTTGCTCCAAATCTCATGACTGTTGCGCTCCTGATCCAGGTGAGCTTCAGGTCCCGCGGTCATATTTTTAAAAACTTTTTTTTGTCAAGTTTAGTTCGAGTATACAAAGCAGACGTAGAGGTGCTCTGCATTTTAGAGATGCTTTCTCGTTTATCCATTCCTTCATTGTTTTGAACGTCGTTGTTTATCCATTGTTTTGTATCCATTCCTGTGTCTTATCTTTGTTAACTTCACTTGTGTGTCGAAATTGGGCTTGGCCTTGGCCACGGGCCTCAGCTACGTAGCATCGAAGACTCAAGTCTGACAAGCAATCTCTTTTTATCCTGGGTGTCCTCCTCGCATGCTTTTCTGTTATTATACATCTCCCACTTCTTCTCAAGTCTTCTCAAAAAGGGGGAGAAAAGTGTATCACATTGAAAAATTACAATCTCATTCTGCTTACTAATACTTCCTTCGCTTGCTCTTTAACATCTTCTCAATACTGCTTAAAATAATTAATTTGCTTCTTATATTAAAAGTTCAATTACATTAAAAACAATTCAAAACTTTAAAGTATTTTGGTTTTCCACTGAGAACATTGGTGCATTGGGCCAGAAAGGGGTTAACACTCACTCAACTCAGCATGTATAAACATGCCCACACACCAGATTTGTTCACTTGTCCTTGAAGAAGTTCATGAGTTAATCAATGAGATGTCGCCTCTTAGACTGGATTTGCTCTTTCCCGTTTGTACAAAATTTGGCACGAGTTTGGTCGAGTTTGCATTTTGGTTGCCTTTGCCTCTTATTAATAATACATGGTGATTTTTATTATTATTTGAGAACCCTTAAAAATTCCCATACACAAAAAACTATATCTGTTAGGAACCTAATATTTTGAGTCCTGTTATTGTGAAGTGGAAACATCCAGGACCAACAACAGCTAAGCTGCAAAGTGGTAGGCCACACAAGCTCACAGAATGGCACCGCCTAGTGCTGATGCATGTAATATATACAGTGCATTCAGAAAGAATTCAGACTCCTTCACTTTTTTCACATTTTGTTATGTTGCAGCCTTATGCTGAAATCGTTTAAATTCATTTTTTCCCTCATCAATCTACACTCAATACCCCATAATGACAAAGCGAAAACAGGATTTTAGAAAGTTTTGCAAATTTATTAAAAAGAAAAAACTGAAATATCACATTGACATAAGTATTCATACCCTTTGCTATGACACTTGAAATTTAGCTCAGGTGCCTCCCATTTCTCTTGATCATCTTTGAGATGTTTCTACACCTTGATTGGAGTCCACCTGTGTTAAATTCAATTGATTGGACATGATTTGGAAAGGCACACACCTGTCTATATAAGGTCTCAGCTGACAATGCATATCAGAGCAAAAACCAAGCCATGAGGTCGAAGGAACTACCTGCAGAGATCAGAGACAGGATTGTGTCGAGGCACAGATCTGGAGAAGCCTACAAAAAAAATATCTGCTGCACATTGAAGGTTCCCAAGAGCAAAGTGGCCTCCATAATTCTTAAATGGAAGAAGTTTGGAACAACAAAGGACTCTTCCTAGAGCTGGCCGCCCGGCCAAACTGAGCAATCGGGAGAGAAGGGCCTTGGTAAGCGAGGTGACCAAGAACCCGATGGTCACTCTGGCTGAGCTCCAGAGATCCTGTGTGGAGATGGGAGAAACTTCCAGAAGGACAACCATCACTGCAACACTCCACCGATCTGGGCTTTTTGGCAGAGTGGCCAGACGGAAGCCAAACAGTTCAATCTTGGTTTCATCAGACCACAGAATCTTGTTTCTCACAGTTTGAGAGTCCTTTAGGTGCTTTTTTGCAAACTCCAAGCGGGCTTTCATGTGTCTGTCACCGAGGAGAGGCTTCCGTAATATTTTTCCGTAATAAAAATACCAAAATATTTTTTAATTTCAACAATTTTCTGGAAGACATGTATGTATATACGTAGTGTGTTCAAAAAGTATCCGACCTTTATTTTTCGTGCGTAAAAAAAAGAAGCTAGGGATGCGTTGATTGGTGCACGTATGTAGGCGATCCTAACGCACACGCGTGAATTTTTTCCCACCTGCAGAAGCTGTCATTCGACGGCAGACCGCCGATGAGGGAGGACATGTAAGTGAGCGCCGTCGGATTTTCGTTTTTGACAAAATGACGGAAAAACTTGAACAACGCTACTGCATCAAATTTTGTGTAAAGCTTGGCGATTCACAAGTGGAAACGATCCGCAAGATTCAACACCGTTCATTCCATTATGAAGGAGGATTTGGGCTTCAGGAGAATCTCAGCGAAGTTCGTACCAAAGCTGCTAACGATTGAGCAGAAGCAACGCCGTTTGGAGATCGCACAGGACATGCTGGAGACTGTGATCAGCGATCCCAGCTTCCTCAACACAGTGATCACTGGTGATGAGTCCTGGGTTTATGGGTACGACCCAGAAACCAAGTTGCAGTCATCACAATGGAAGCATCCAACATCCCCGAGACCAAAAAACACAAAATTTGATGCAGTAGCGTTGTTCCAGTTTTTCCGTCATGTTGTCAAAAACGAAAATCTGACGGCGCTCACTTACATGTCCTCACTCATCGGCGGTCTGCCGTCGAATGACAGCTTCTGCAGGTGGGAAAAAATTCACACGTGTGCATTAGGATCGCCTACATACGTGCACCAATCAACGCCTCCCTAGCTACTTTTTTTTTACGCACGAAAAATAAAGGTCGGATACTTTTTGAACACAGTAGTATATATGTACCGTCAAACTTCGACTATAACGCGCACTTTTTTTTTACCCAAAAATCTTTTTAAAGATAGAGGTGCGTCCTATACATAGGTCTAATTTTTTTTCCAGTTTTTTTTCAGATTGAAACGATCGTTGAGGACGTCTTCGAAAACGGAAGTGGAATACTCAAAGAAGAACAACAAAGAATAGCTACATGTTTAATATAGAATATATAATCTGTAAGTTCACAATCATGAAGTAAGTAAGTAAACCAGTGTTCTATTAAGTGTTGATTTTGATGTCTGGTAAGTTCGAAAGTTATTCTACTAATGAAAAAAATTATACCGGTAATTGAATGGACTTCTGCGCGATCGTCGTTCGACAAAGGACGGAGAGAATGTGCCGCTTCATAAAACGATCTCCCCATCCACGTGACACCTTGAAGGTGACCATGTTTGGCAGCGTCTTCGCAAGCATGACAGCTTTCACATGCACCTCCGAAATGCTGACATCACCGCCTTGTTGCCGATGATCTGTGACCCAATCGAGCAGTTTGGCCTCGAGCTCAGAATGAGTGGCCGCATGACTCCGTTCGGACATTTTGCTTTGTGGGAGCGACTGCAGACGCTCGTTTTGTCGTCTCCATAGACTGATGTTCACCTCAGATATTCCGTCAAATTTCCGCCCAGCACCTCTGTTGCCGTGGTCTTCAGCGTATCGAACAATGTTTCGTTTTTGAGCCGCGGTGTATGATCGTCGTCGAGAACCCATGGTTAATTATGGTAAAAAAAACTAGTGGAAATAGAAGTCGCTGGTAAATCTTATGAACAACAGAATGAAGCTGTTAAAGAACACTTGGGTTTTATAATAAAATATAGCCAATTATCAACAACTTGAGTGCTACGTGATTGTCGTCCGGCAATAGGCTACGGGTTGCTTGGTTGGATTGCTATCCGACTTGCACCGTTTATTTAATATGCGCTGCTATGTTTAAACTTTGCGCAATCACAACTGAACATTGTGATTCATACGATTTACGACTGTCGTAAATTTAGTTCCTTGACTTGCCGCGATATTCTTTCATTAGCGCCGCTCTGTTCAACTATTACAAAATCGTGGCCGACAGTCGTGGTTGAGATGGACTTCGTCGTTTTTGACAGATGTAATAACATGTTTCACGTCGATATTTTTTTCAGAGTGCCGAAATTGGGGTGTGTATTATATATAGGTCTATAAATTTTTACACGGCGACAAAAGTCCCAGTTGGGGGTGCGCTTTATGCACAGGGGCACGTTATCGTCGAAGTTTTGCGGTAGGTGTGTGTGTGTGTTGTGTGTTGTGTGTGTGTTCGATATGTTTGTCCTTTCTAGGGCCAACCATTATTCAAAGAAAGATGTAGGGATGGTTTCACATTAACATTTATTGTGATCATCCCGACCTTGTTTACATACTTTATGGAGTAACATCCCTGCACCCCTTTGCATTTTTAAAATGTTTTACGACTTGCAAGTACATATAAATCAAATGTGAAAATGCAATCACCATAGTTCCTCTTCCTTTGATTTTGCGACCAGACTTTGAAACTGCAGGTTTATGTTCGCTCTCATCTCCATTCCAATCTGCATCACTCCTGTAATGAAGAAACAAGACAGACTTTGGAAACGAGTGTGTCAATTGTTTAAAAGAGAAAGTGGTTCAACTTCAAGAAAAATTCATGTGCAGATAAATGAGGATGATGACGACAACCAACACAAGGCAAAACAACTCAAATTACTTTCCAATATACTATTTATTTGGTAAGTTCTTCCTCAAAAACAAGAAAACGCTTTATTTGCAGTTCACACTGCATGAAAAGAACTAGAACAATGCGACTGTCGCCAATATTCCTCCGCATAGTCCCACAATGGGTAGATGCCATTACTCTGCATATGTACGGGATCATGTTTGTGAAGTTTCGTGTTGATCGGATAAGGTTCATTTTTCTATCCAAGATGGCTGCCAAACCACGTGATCTATGACATCATTTTAAAACTATATGCACCAGTGCTGTTAGATGACATTTGTAAAATTTTGCATCGATAGGGTGAGCGGTTTTAGAGATATAATTATTTAATATTTCCCCTAAATCCAATATGGCTGCCAAACCATGTGACCTATGATGTCATAAATTTAATATGTCAATACAAATGGGTCATAGATCATGTGCATGCAATTTCAGATTTTTAGGATAAGGAATTCGATTAAATTATTTTTGGCTGGTATACCACTTCACCGAAGATGTCATTATCATGCTTTTGTTCCCCATTGGGAGTACTTGACAATGTGCCAAGTTTCAATTTTTTCCATTCAGCGGTTCCGAGAATTTTTTTTAAATTATTTGCTTTTAATCCAAGATGGCTGCCATACCACATGACCATTGACGTCACAATTATCATAAAAACATTCTCCATGGGTGTCACTCCTACCCTGAAAGTTTCGTCTCAATCGGTCATATGGTTGCTGAGAAAAACGAGGTTTAGCCCGTCCGGACGGACAGAAGGACGTACGCTTAGACAACCCAAAAACATAATGCCTCCGGCGACTTTGTTGCGGAGGCATAAAAACCCCTTTAAATACAACAGAGAACAAGCAACTTAAGGATATTTTCTGTTGCTCGCCTCAAATAATGCAGAAAACAATGGTAACAAATCATAGCTTATCTAGTTATCTTGTTCCGTCAGGTGATGGCCGACTTCTGGTGACATTCAAGATCAGCTTTCTCCAAACATCCCGATCCTGTACTGCTTCCCGAAGCTCTGGCAGAGACAGCTTGGTTGCAGCCTTCACCCCATCCATCCAGCACATACATGGTGTGCCTATATCTTCCCCTTCTTCCCTCAACCATATCCAGACTTTAGTTTTCTGCATGCATGATGTGTCCAAAGCATGACAGTTTCTGTTTTGACATCAGTGCTTCTAATGTACATGGCGGTCTAATTTCTTCAACAACCGATTTGTTCGTTCTCGTTGGGGTCCATGGAATATTTAGCATTCGTCTCCAAAACCAAATGTAAAAACTGTCAATCTTCTTCCCTTTTTCCCCCTTAGTCCACGACTCACATGCTTACATTACAACTGGAAATACCAGAGAATTCACCAGCCTCTTCTTGGTTTGAATTAATCACATCTTTGTCTTTCCAGATCTTTGTCAACATCGATGTCCTCTGTTGGATTAAATTACAAATTATTGAGAGACTCTGTCTTTAAATCAATCACACGTTTAAATGTTAGTATTAGACTAACAACTTTTATAGTTATCAGTGATTTATTTTCCAATCTGTAAGTCTTCTTCTTCTTCATATATCTGACTTCTGGTTCGGGGATTCTTGCATGTGATTGTGAAAATCTGAGCTCTGTTTTCACCTCACTAGAGCTAAGTTTTCCAAACCGGATTCGTCGTGTTGTTTATTTTCCCCGAACTGGACTCTTCCCACACGATCTCATTTCTACTTGAATATATTTCTGCCTGTTCTCCCTGTTCTACATTCCCCTCTGCCACCCATTCTTTCTCAACATCTCCAAAATGACTCTTCATTAAATATAAATGCTTCTTCCTTTTAAAGTATTTAAAATAATTTTAAAAAATGCATTTCACCCCTTATATCTCCTTCAGAAATGCTACTCGTGTTCTTCTGCAGCACAATCTATATATGTTCTTCTTCTTCACAAAGACTTTTACAAAACTGTCAGGTCAGTGCATGGTCCACCAATAACCCCCTCACAGGTATATCTCCATGTTTCTCCGTGCTTTCAACAAAACATCTTATCTCCTTTCCCATGATCTTTATCTCCATTTGTCAAAGTTGGGAATTTTGAATCAGAATAAGCATGCACCCACACCCTCAAAGCTTCATGTCCTCCCTTTCTGCATCCCTCCTCATCCACCTCCTAAATGCTTCTCCCTCACCCCACACTCTCAAACCTTCCCCCACATCCTACACACAATACTTCCCCCCACACCTGACACATAATCCTTCCCCTGCACCCCACAAACCTACTCCTCCACCACCATCCTGCACCCACCCAAAACCTCCACCATCCATCTGTAACTGTGTGGACTTCAAACATCCGAGGTTTTGATCTGGAGCAGGTGGGTACACTGTCAGCAGCTATGCACGCACACATGCACACGCACGTTGTTAAGTTAGTCGAGGGAAATGGTGGGAATATGGCTACATACAGGAAATACGGTGTCCATGAGAAGTGTTTGGAACTGTAAAAATGTAATGTGCTATGAGGCAGTGCTGAAATAATTATTTAGAAGTTTTAAATACTGTACCTCTATATGATGATAATATGTTGAAAAACTATTTACATTCCTAATTTATCTGAAAGGTGGTCCCAAAAAAGTAATATTCACAAAACAACTTGTTGCACAAAACAAGTCATGAATATTCATGACCCTGGAAGTACTGGTGCCAACGATGCGTTAATGTGACGGTGTCAGGATGGAATCAACACCTACATTGTCCTGACTGAATGACAGTTTCGCTAACAACCTAACTACAACTATAGTTGATTTTGCTTCATCTTGTACACCAAATCGACTTATCTAGGAATGAAGGAAAGAAAAGTGGAAAATTAGGCAATTTATCTTGTACGACGCATCGACTTGTACACTGAAAAATACGGTATTTGATGAGAGGCTTGAAGAGCATCTCATGATCCAACCTTGTTGAGTCATTCTGATTAGTCCAGAATGGTAAGGTAGTGCCAAAATTTTTTTAAGGGTCACGATTACTACACCCACCGTTTGCAACAACATAACTTGGTAACACTGCTCAGGCTGGGTTGGAACCATTTTCTCCCTCCTTCTCTCAACCCCTTTCCAGCCCAATCCAACACAAGTGTTAAATAGATAGATGGCCCACTTTTTCATTTCTGATGGTTTGAAAAGCATGGTACATTTACTCAGAAACTTCTTAGCAGAGATATGTGAATGGGGAGAGGGAAGAGACGACGTGATTGTGTGCAAGTCCGACAAAAAACAAAAACCTGAAAATGTACCTGTGCTTGACAGAATCTTTTCGCAGTAAGAAATTATTCTGAGGGACAGAGGGGATCTCCTCGAAGCAGATCGTTCCACGTAGAGCTGCTGACCTTTCTTTTCCAGTGGACTTGCTTGTTGAACTGCAAAAAAAAAAAAAAAAAAGAAGAAGTTATTTTCACTTGGCATGTGGGATACTTCTAAAAATACCATGCAAGTCAGTGCAATGCCGGTATTAAAAAGGATTACAAAAAATTTATTAATTTAGGGATTCCAAATGAACATGATCTTTGGCACGGCAGAACAAACGAGGCAAGTTGTTCCTTAATAGATAATGAGCTAATTAAATAATTTAATGTACAAGACATGCTGAACACAATTCCGAACATAAAAGACTATATTTTCCTCTTAAGCGGTGTACACACGTACGTACACATGTACACGCACGCTCACACACACACACACACACACACACACACACACACACACACACACACACACACACACACACACACACACACACACACACACACACACACACACACACACACGCAGCACGGAAAGTATAAAAAGCAATTAACATGTCATAGAATTAGATCTGGTGTAACTATGAAGTAGGATTTGACGCGCATGTGTCAACGGATATGCATTTGCCAATGTCAGATGTCAACCCATTGTTGTGCTTGATTTAAATTAAAGGTCACACAAAAAATTAAAGGTCACATGAGAGAGAGTGGGAGAGAGAGTGGGAGAGAGACAGAGACAGAGAGACAGAGAGAGAGACAGAGAGAGAGACAGAGAGAGAAAGACAGATAAGTGGAAGAGACAACCTCAGATGCTTCTAACTCAAATTATTGGCTGCAAAATGATTTTCAAAGTATGCTTGGTCTTTGAACTTTGACCTGTTCAATCTAAAATTGAATCAGTTCATATTTGTATTACAGTTTATAGTAATGTGTGCCGGTGCGTACCCTGGTTTAGAATAGGTACACTGTATCCTTGCGTCATCGTAAGAGGCGACTAAAAGGGTTGGCGTCAGGAAGGGCATCCGGCCATAAAACATTGTCTCAAAAAGGGAACCATGACAATTACAACCACATATGGGCAGGGTACAGCCAGAAGTACCCCGTGAGGGACCTCACTCCCTCTCGTCAAAAATTAAGGTGGGGAACCAGATCTGCTGAGAAGAGGCAACCAAACAAAAAGGCTAAAATGTGTAACAACAATGAAGGAAGGGCGAGAGGCATTGATGAGGTGTGTATGGAAATGATAATTGCAGCGGGAGAAGTCAGAGTCAGGTGGACGAGGAGGTTGTTGAATGACAGTGTTCTATTGTGTCGTTTCTGGAGGAGTGGAGGACAGGGTTAATTCTGCGCATATAGAAGGGGACGGGAGATGTTCAAGATCCGGGGAAGTACAGGGGCATCTGGACGGGTGGATAAGGAAGAGTGTGAGAAGGAGATCGGAGAAGAGCAGTAGAGGTTTAGAGAGGGTAGGGGAATGACAGATGGGATGTTCGCACTGAGACAGCTAGTGGAGAAGAGGTTGGAGCTGCAAGGTAAAATGGCATCAATCTCCACCCGTGCAGCCCCGTCATGAGCTTCAAGAACTATGGGGTCACCAACTGCAGGGTTGAAGGATAAAATAGAGGGAGACTTGGACAAATAAGGGAAGTGAGGAAAGGGGGTTAGGGGAAGATGCATGGGGTGGAAAAGATGGATACAGAAGCAAACTCAGGAAGGAAGAACAGGAAATTTTGAAGCAAGAGGGATTGAGGGTGGGGGAGGGGTGGGTGGGTGAGAATGAGTGGGGGGACGAGGGAGGGGAGCGAGGTTTAATAGAGGGAGAAAAAAATCATGGGTTTGGATCGGGAAGATCTGAGATGTTGGTGAACAGCTGCCTTGAAGACCTGAAGGGAAAAAACAGGTTGAAGAGAATCTGGTAGTTGGTTTCACAGGCAAGTAAAAAGAGGAACGAATGAGTGGAGGTGAGCAGTGATTCAGGATTTTGGGAGTTTCAGCAGAAGTAGGGTGATGGTGGACCGTGTGTGCCCTGCAGAAACCTGGGCATGGGGGACGATGACAAAGCATGGAAAGAGCAGAGAGTGCAAGATCACAATCAAGATGGTAGACGACCACCGACATGTCTGCGATGGGAAAGTGATAGGCCCATGGCCTCCGCTTCATTGTGGGAGATTCCAATGATCTTAAAGACCTTGGTTTCCACGGCGTCAAGCTGAGCAAGGTGAGTGGCAGGGGAGCCAGCACAGAGGGGAGAGCAGTATTCCATCAAGCTGCGGATGAAAGCCTTGGACGAGACGAAGGATGCCCAGTCGGTGACTGGCTTTGGAGGCCAACTTTGAAATGCGGTTTAACTGTTTTTTTCCTGTAAAAGTAATTTGACAATGCTTATAAACAGCAATTAATTATTAGGAGCTGTACCATACTCCTTGGTGTTGGCAAAGCAGTTTCTTGGCAAGAGTTATGCTGGGGGGCTGGCTATTGCCTTCCCAGTAGACAGTAAACATAGTAACTTGGAATTTGGCCAAGGTGCCAGACATAGTTCCCCTACTCTTCACAAAGGACACCGTGGGATCATTAACATGTACCAATGTGGCAAAGAGGACAGCCATCTTTAATGTCCAGCCAAGGGACAGCACAGACAGTGATGCTGGCCATATCTGTGAAGCACCAGGATGACAGTTTATAGCTGGCTGAGGATATAAACCCCAGCTCAATGGCTCAGAGGCGAGTGTGTATAACTCCTCGAAGCTATCATGCCACCTCGAATTAACTAACATAAAGTCCCAATTATACAAAAACAGCATACCTTGATGAGGATTGGCGCAAGGACCGCTCCCCAGAGCCTTTCCGGGTAAACTTGGAGCGTTTCTCGTATATTGAACTTGCTCGTCTCTTCTTACGTTTCCACCTGCAGTTATCACTCTTCCTGCTGATGTCACTGCTGTTTCCACAGCAACTCCTCTTGCTGCAAATGCTCCTGCTCCTGCTTGCTCTACAGTACGAGTCTCTCCGATGAGAAAAATCATCGTTTACTGCATGCAGAAAACAAATAAAATTTAATCACCATGTATTTAACAAATGTTCTCCCTCTTCATTTACCATAATCACCTCAACCTACAACACAAAATTGAAAGAACAGTTCGTCTTATCGACTTGAGGGGTGTTATACTTCTGCTATACCTATTAATGCCCCATTTTTTTGTAAACAACGTCATGGCTCACAGAGGAACTAAAACACAGAACAAGGAGATCAGTGGTCTCTCATGCAATGAAGCTGATTCTGAGGGCCCTTCACTCACCGCAGGCAGGTTTGGTGGTATTTCACTTTCACAGGCAGGTTTCATTCACTCACGCAAAATCGAATAAGTTCATCTTTACATTATTATACATACCTGCACCAAATTTTACTTGGATCCCCTCAGCCGTTCTCAAGTTATCGCGGTAATGGAAACCTATCACGGATGGACGGACGGACAGCCCAAAAACACAATTCCTCCGACAACTTCGTCGGCAGAGACTAAAAAAAAATTTGAGTGCATCATGCACCAGGAGAGCTTCTGCACTAAAATTTAAAATTCCGAATATAATCACGTTATTAATATTGTCTTGAGCTGTGAATTTTCTTCTTCCTTGCTCTGCTTCAATCCGATAGCCATTTCAAACGCCGCTGGATGAAAATGACAACGCTTATTGAGACATGTGAAATGCATAGCGAGACAAAGCTAGAAATATTCCCATGAGAATACGACCTTCTGTCATTAAAACACAGTACACATAAATGTCACAAACGGCAAATCACAAGCCGAGACCAAATGTCAGCATAATTACCTCCGCCACGAAGGTGGGCCAACTGTTAGTCAGTAAATATTATCTATCTATAATTCCAGTAATCTCTGTCTGTACGTTTGTACGTCTGTTTGTCTGTGACCGCTGTTTCTCGACAACCACGGGTCCGATATACTTTTAACTTGCCAGGTATATTGCTGGGGACCCGAGGATGTGCCTTTTCAAGGTTTCATATTAATCGGACAATTACTTACCGAGCTATGTCCAAAAAACGATTCAACCAATCAGAGAGCAGCGAACTATCGCGTGTGCCGAACGTGGCGGACACACTCTGCCTCGGATGGCACATTTGAGAGCGTATTCATTTATTTCACGTTTGCAAACTATGTTGGCGTTAAACTATGTTTTAAAACTAATAAAAACGAATTTGCGATTCATTCGCTTTCCTGCGCGTTTGTGCACGCGATGGCGATTTCTTTACCAAACTCCGGAAGCCGTTCGCTTTGGACCAAACCATTTCATGTAAATAGAGGGGGGGGATATAATTTTAGATATAGATATAGTACGGGCAATGCCCTAGTATCTCAAAAGGTAGAGGATGAATTCTAATGAAATTTGGTGGATAGGTTGGTTGTGTGACAAAGAAGAATTGAGTCAATTTCGGTGAACATACGGATCTGAGAATTTTTGAAGTGATTCTTCACCTTTGAGAGATGGGGCCAAAATCGATATACAGCATAGCATGCGTGATGTTTGAAAAAGTTGTGGACGAATTATGACAAAACTAGGTGGATGAGCTGGTTAGGTGACGAGAACAATTCAATAAGATTTTAGTTAAGGTCCGGATGCAGATGCGGCCAATCAAAACAACAACAACAACAGGCATTTTAAGGCCATTTTCCCTGCAAGAGCAGGGGTTAGCCTTGCGGGCCCCATGACAATCTTCTCCATTTTGCCCTATTTTCTGCATCTCCCCTTGTTAACCCCCTTGCCGCATTTCTTCTTCCACCACCTTTAGCCAAGTCTTTCTCGGTCTTCCCCATCCTCTACTTCCTTCTACATTCATTTCATTACATTCTGGATAATAAACTGGACTTTCTCTGTCTCACTGAAACCTGGCAACAACCTCTGGACTACTTCTCACTCAACCTCACTACACCCAATGGATATTCTTACATCAATAAACCACGCTCGGAGGGCCGAGATGGTGGAATTGCCGTAATTCACCGACAAGACATCAAGACCAGCCTCATCTCCATCTAATTTGCTCCATCATTTGAACACCTGGCTTTTAAACTCTCTGGTCTCACACACAGTCAGTCATGGCTGTCGTCTACCGCCCTCCCAAACCACACCCACCATTCCTGTCTGACGTCTCCTACTTTCTGACCCAGCTCTGTTCCCTCTCCCCCTCAATCCTCCTCCTCGGTGATTTCAATATCCACATGGACTCCACTGACTCCACAATAACCACTGACTTCACTGATTTACTCACCTGCTTTAACCTCACTCAACATATCAACTTTCCTACCCATAACCGTGGGCACATTCTGGACCTTGTCTGCTCTACTGGATTAATTTTGCACCATCTCTCTGGCTCCGACCTCACCCTCTCTGACCACTTAGCCATCACTATGACCATCAACATCCCCACCCCAGCACCAAGGCATTATCGCACTATCAACTTCCGTAAGGTAAACGTTCTTTCACCAACCTCATTCTCATCCACCCTCTCTGAAAAACTGTCCATTTCTCCTTTCGTTGACCTCCACACCCCTTCTGACCTCACTGACTACTACAACCACACTCTCTCCTCCTGCCTTGACCAGCTTGCGCCTATGAAAACCAAAACAGTTTCTTTCACCCATTCTGCTCCCTGGTTTACCCCTGAACTCCGCCTGATGAAAACTCGTGCTCGCCAACTTGAAAGACTCCGCAATAAAACAGGTCTCACAAATAACTCCCAAGCCTACAAGGAGCACCTACAACACTACAAAGATGGCCTCTCCCACGCCCGCTCTGCCTACTACTCTCAAATTATCCACTCTGGCTCCGGAAACCCAAAAGCACTCTTCTCTACAATAAAAAAACTCCTCAGCCCCCTGAACACCACCACCCAGTCATTCACAGTAGACAACTGCATCTCCTTCCTTTCATTCTTCCAATGCAAAATTGACAACATCTACAACAGCTTAACCACCACCGCACCCACTCCCCCTCAAACCACCTGCCCCCCCCTTATCCTGCCAACCCCTGTCTCAATTCTCCCCAGTCTCCCCTACTGACCTCTCTGAACTCCTCATAGGAATGAAAACTGCCACCTGCACTCTTGACCCCATCCCCTCCAGCTTTGTCAAGGCCTCCCTTCCTGCTCTCTCTCCACTTATCACTGTAACAATAAACTCCTCCCTGTCTACAGGCATCATCCCACCATCCCTCAAAATTGCTGCTGTTACCCCCATTCTGAAAAAACATGGACTCAACCCTGACACCCTAAATAACTTCAGACCCATCTCCAACCTACCCTTTCTGTCAAAAGTTTTGGAACGCGCTGTAGCCACTCAACTCAAACATCACCTCTCTGCCAATAAACTGTATGAAACATTCCAATCCGGATTCCGCTCCAACCACAGTACTGAAACTGCTCTCCTCAAAATCACCAACGACCTTCTCCTCTCCTCTGACGCTGGCAACCTCAACATTCTCATCCTCCTCGACCTCAGCGCCGCCTTTGACACCATCCTCCTCACCCGACTTGAAACCACCTTTAACATTACCGGCACTGCCCTCTCTTGGATCAAATCATACCTCTCTGACAGACGCCAGTTCATCTCCATCAATAACTGCAAATCCCCCACTGCTCCCCTCCCCCAAGGTGTCCCCCAAGGTTCAGTTCTTGCCCCCCTCCTCTTCATCCTGTACCTGTCTCCCCCTTGGTCACTTAATCCGCCGTCATGGTCTCCAATTCCACTGCTTCGCCGATGACATCCAGCTTTTCATCTCCACCAGGTCCATCTCCACCGCCACCCACTCTATCCTGACAAACTGCATCACTGAAATAAAATCCTGGCTTCAAATCAACTTCCTCAAACTTAACTATGATAAATCTGAAATAATCATCATTGGCCCAAAAACGCTCACCAAATCCACCCATAACTTTGCCCTCAACATCGACGGTTTCCCAGTATCCACCTCCCCTCATATCCGGAATCTTGGCCTCATCTTTGACCAAACCCTCTCCTTTGACAAATACACTAAACAGATCACAAAGACAGCCTTCTTTCACCTGAAAAACATCGCCCGTCTCCGTCCATCCCTCTCCTCCACGCTGCAGAAACCCTCATCCACGCCTTCATCACCTCCCGTCTGGACTACTGCAACAGCCTCCTCTATGGTTCACCCTCAATAATCACCAATAAACTCCAATACATTCAGAACTCCGCTGCCCGTCTACTCACCCATTCCCGGACCCGTGACCACATCACCCTCGTCCTTTACAAGCTTCACTGGCTCCCCATCCCCCAGAGAATCCAGTACAAAATCCTCCTCTTGACCTACAAAGCCCTCCATAACCTGGCCCCATCCTACCTGGCTGACCTCCTCTCCAGACACACTCCCACCGCAACCTACGCTCTGCTGGTACAAACCTCCTGATCCCCCCCCATCCGGACCAAATTCAGATCCTGGGGGGACAGGGCCTTCTCCATCGCTGCTCCCACCCTCTGGAACTCACTACCTCACACCATCAGAGACTCCTCCTCACTCACCACATTCAAAACATCACTCAAGACCCACCTGTTCAACACTGCATTCAACATTTAACCCACAGCATTTAACCCCTGACTATCTCTTCTCCTTCTCCTTCCTTTTGCTTTGATTATTTACCGATTGATTTTTGTCTTTTTGCACTTGTTTTTTGTACTCTGTCAAAGCGTCTTTGGGCTTCTTGAAAAGCGCTATATAAAATAAATGTATTATTATTATTATTATTATTATTATTATTATTTCCATTACTCTTCTCAACCAGTCAATTTCATCCTTCCTCAACACATGACCAAACCATCGCAAACTGCTTCTCTTCACAGCATCCATCACAGGCTCCATTCCAATCATCTTTCGCAATTCATCATTTGTCTTCGTCTCTCTCACAACGATACTCTACACATCCACCGAACCATTCGCATTTCCACCCTTTCCAGCCTTCGTTGCTGCTCTACGTTCATTACCCATGTCTCGCTCCCATAAATCATAACACTTCCAACACATGGAGCATACACCTTTCCCTTCAACGACACACTCCACTCCTCGTCAGCACGCCACTCAGTTCCCGAAACTTCTTCCACACACATCTCACTCGAGCAACCGTTGCGAGTCTGATCCACCTTCTCCATTCAGCATGTCTCCTAGGTAACAAAATGTTTTCACACCTTCCAGCTCCACGACGTCTCCAAGATCCAACTCAACATTTCCTCTATCGGCAGCTCCCTCTGTGCACACCCTTTTTTCTTTTTTTTTGTATACAGAGTCGAGGCTCGTGAAAGAGCTAACATTTATCAAACAAACAAATCAAACAAACAAGCAAACAAAGTATATAAAAAGGGGAGCGGTCGACAAGATGGGGAGAGAAGGGGAGGAAGCACACAAACACAACATTTGAGAGCAGGGAGATGTGTGGAATGGAGAGGGCTTGGGGGGAGGAGGCATGGGAAGGGGGGGGGGGGGGGGGGAAGGCAGGATAGGTATAAAACGCAAGGACACCAAGGACCAAGGACACCTCACACTTGAATGTAGCTGCCAAACTGGTTAATGACCGTCTCAGACCACGACATTTTTGATGAACCCACTCAGCGCAAATAGTACATTGAATGGAGTTCACTCCGACACCCTTCCTGCACACAGCACACGGCCACTTCCCAGTTCTTTCCACCTCCCCACATGCTTTACCACTTGCCATCACCTTCATCTTTCCGATATTCACCTTCAGACCTTTTGTCTCCACACATTCCCTTCCACTTGTTCATCTTCTCCTTCAGTACATCCATACTCTCCGCAATCAACACCAGACGATCATCTGCACACAACAACTCCCACGGTAAACCCTCCTTTACGTTCCGAGCCAGCACCTCCATCACAGCTACAAATAGTAGTGGACTTAGCACCGAGCACAGATGCACTCCCACCGTCACCTCAAACTCACCACAGCTCCCGTCCTTCGTCCTTACAGCTGTGCGCGCTCTCTCGTACATTGCCATCACTACTCTGATCAACCATTCCTCGAATCCTAAATTCCTCAATGTGCATGTCACTACTTTGCGTGGAAACCAATCGAATGCTTTCTCCAGATCAACAAACCCAAGAAACAACTTCTTCCTCTTCTCCATGTACTTCTCCTGCAACTGCCTTACAATAAAAAGCACGTCTGTCGTTCCTCTTCCTGTCATAAATCCAAACTGCATTTCGTCAATCTTCACTTTCTTCCTTATCCTCCTCTCCAACACCCTTTCCAATACCTTCATTCCATGCTCAAATAACTTTATCGCTCAAGACGAGCCACAGTCCAGAGGGTCACCGTTCCCCTTGTATAGAGGGACAAGGGTACTCAGTTACCAATCCACTGGAATGCTGCCTTCTTTCACCATCAGATTACAGATCTCTGTCATTCTCTTCACACCTCAACTTCCTTCTCAGTTATGTTCTCTGCCGGTCCTAAAACTGGGTTACTCTCCATGTTGCCGTCCCGTTCATTCTCTGCATTCAACAACATTTCCAAATATCTCTTCCATCTTCCTTTAATTCCATCTGGGTCCACAACGATTTGTCCCACTTAATCCTTCACGCAACTTACCCCCATCACATCACACCTCTCTTTCGCCACATCTGTTTTGCAATCCTGAATACCGCTCTCTGGCCCTCTTCCAAATCAAAGCGTTCTCCGAACATTTTCCTATATGCCTCCTGCGCCTTTGCTACGTCTTTCTTTGCAGCCTTATAACTTTCATGCTCTGCCTCTTCTGCCCCCGTACCCTTCGCCTTCTGCCACTCCTTGAACTTCTTCCTCTTCTCGTCAATCCTCTTTCCAACTTCATCATCCCACCACCATGTTTCCGAGTGCCTTGGTGGTCCTTTTGTCCATCCACAAACCTCACCAACAGCTCCCAACAGACTATCTTTCATTGACATCCAACCACTTTCACGCTCAACCACAACATCCTCCACCATACTCAGCCTTTCTTTTAATGCCTCCCTCACTGTTACCTCTTTCAACCTTCATTCTCAGTTGGTACTTCACTCGCCGAGCTCTCCTCACACCATTCTCCCTTATGTCGCAGACAACCAAGTGGTGCTGTGAAACAGCCTCCTCCCCCGGGGTCACCTTTGTGTCCCGGAGGTGCCCCCTATCTCACCTACGCACCATCAGGTAGTCAACGGTTGCCGTCGACCCACCTGACATGTATGTAACAAGCTTATTATCCCCTTTCTGGAACTGAGTATTACAAATCAACAAATCAGCTCCATCAGCAAACTCCAAAATCCTTTCACCTTCTCCATTCCTCACACCATATCCGTAACCCCCATGATCTCCCTCAAAACCATCTATACTCCTTCCCACACGTCCATTTAGGACTCCTCCTACCACAACAACTTCCTCATCTTTCATGTTTCACCTTAGTCAAAAATTCATCACTCTGTCATCGTCCCTGCATTCCAGGTCCCAACCCTCAGAAACCGATCTCCATGTGGGGCATCAGACGTTTCATTGTCATAAATGGAGTGATTTCCACCCTTGCTTCGATCGGGTTCCCCACCTTGATTTTTGACGAGAGGAGGTGAGGACCCCCACGGGCGAACTTCGGGCTGTACTCTGCCCATATGTAATTGTAATTTTCATGGTGTCACCTATGAGTGGGACTCAAAAAGTAAACTGTTCAGCCTGGTGGAGGTATGCACTCTTCAGCTTGTGATTTCGAGGTTTTTAGAATCAACTTAATATCTTACTCGTGGGTGCTCCCATCATCCAGGCAGGAGTGCCCTTCTCGGCGGGCAATGTGCTGTGGCACAAATAATCCAAATAATAAGAGAAATCCCCGAAATTTTTTTATTTTTATTTTGAAAGTAAAAAAAAAAAAAAAAAAAAAAAAAAAAAATACAAAAGGCTTTGTAGAAAACCAAAGTAGCGACACCGTCAGTATACCCTGAAAAATTGGTGTGGATTAGCCCAATGGTCTCAGAGTAGTTACAGAACAAATAGACAAACATTCATCACTGTTTTATATATTAGAAAGTAGTGAAAAATTATTCAAAAGGAAACGTTGCTCAAAAAGCAACTATAAATGGATCTCTCGTTAATCAAAAAGCAATACATATATTTTGAATATTGATCGAGTCACACAGATGAGGCCGCAAAAACAAACACCCACCAACCATCCCACCATCTCCCCTCACCAACACCTCCAAAAAAGTGAAAAAGACAGGGAAGTACTTCTCTACTTGACAATCCATTACGATCAAGCTACAAAACAACACCATACAGACTCTAATTGAAATGCTACCTTTGAGTGTGGTGAGGAATTCTCCACAGCATACGATGCGAATGTCTGCATAAGGCAGGCTGCTGGCATTTGTCTTTTGATTCTCAATGTCTTTCACCAACTCTTGCCCAGACACTACATGGCCAAACACAACATGCTCCCTGCAGAACACACAATTGGACAAGAAATTGTTTTTGCAGAAATGATAAAAAAAAAAAAAATTAATTCGCTCCATTATCATAAATATTCATCAATAAAAGTTCAAATTCAACCCGTGATGAGATCCCCACACGTGTCTCTTCAGCCAAATCAGAATTAGCCACATTAACCCTGTAATGCTATCTTCGTGACCAGTACAGGTAGGGAAGTAATGGCAAACTTCAAACCTCTCTAGAGTACAGCCAGCCATGTTTCATCAAGCTGTGGATTTAACATAAAGATGTACCAACGGGCCAGTAATTGTTGATCATCGTGCTCTGTTGTTGCAAATAAAGTTGAAATTTTGTTTAAGGCACCAATGGTGGAATTCCTTTTCCTGGGGCAAGGTTACGTGCCCAACTCTGTACATCTGTCGGCAGTTGAGGCATGACAAGTCAATAGCCAGTCCGCAATACTTTCAGATCGGGCTGATTGTGCAGACATTTGTTATTGTCATGATGACATATGAAGGTGTAAAAATCACCATCCTGCAGCCTCCATTATGTGACTGCCCATTCACCCAGCATGGGTGGTTTGAAACACACAGACTTTGGAAGGACCACCTCAGACATGTTGTCTGAGGTGGTCCTTCCAAAGTCAGAGAGAGTCAGAGAGACTATGAGGCACTATGAGTCAGAGACGTGCCAGAGACGTGTCTGACACAAAGTCAGAGAGTCAGAGAGACTATGACGCACTATGTGCACAAGATGTCATTGTCATACTCACAGCTGACAAATTGCTCTGACACCATTGAGTTGGACCAACATGTTTATAATGGAAACATAATTACCTTGCTCTCGGATACAACCACTTACCAGCAAACTACTTTGAATCCAACCAGATCTGAGGAAAGGAAATTGAATGAGTCACTTGCGAAGCTTAAGTCAGCCCGAAATTTTGTCTGACATGGAATATCGTCGTTTGCACAGTAGAGAAAATGAATAGAGGGCAAATTGACTTCTCAAAATTTACAAGCACGGCGTCCCATTTCATATAATCGTTTTGTATGTTAATGCAACATCCAAGAGTCTGTCACAGTTTATCACGCACACACAATTTTTTCACCAATTTGTAATTTCTATTGCAAGTACTATAATCCCACAAAATGCCCAGCATATCAATCTCGATGAAAATTAAAAGAATAGTTTTACACCAAGAGGAGAATTCTTGGAGAGAAATATCACACAAAGCAGGTGTTTCCAGATGTGGCATTCAAGCAAATACAGAAGCATAACGAGGCCAGAGAGGTTAAAGATGAAAAGTGGATTGGAAGGCCAAATAAAATCAGCAAAACAGATGAGCAATACTTAAAAATAAGTTCCTTAATAAATGTATATTAAAAAAATCAAAAGCTAAACGTACACAGGAACTGGCAGAAACATTTTGGGTTCAAATGAACTCCATCTACTGTCAGAAGGGCTTTTATCAAAAGTGGGCACCATGGGTGAGTTGCTGTCAAAAAGCCCTTTCCGTGTAAACGTAACAAAACCAAAAGACTGAAACATGCCCAAGAACATCAAAGTTGGGATGCTAATCAGTGGGGAAAGATTCTCTGGAGTGACAAGTCTAAGTTTGAATTTTTTGGAAGAATTTTTTATTTTTGACTATTCGCGGACAATCTCTTGTGTGCCGATTTAGTTATCGCAGGGTTTAATTTTGACCAATCACCGATTTTCAACTGAGCTGTGACAGTTTAGTCTTTTCTCGATCGAGATCGAGTTGTGACATATCTCGCACCCCGAGCCTTTTGTTGTTTCTCATGCACCGTTAATAATGACACTGAAGTGTAAAACGACAGAGAAAAGAGATTATTGTTAACAATTTCGACTTCGCACATTATAATTTGACTTTACAAATACAATTGTAAATCAGCGGTGCTGCTATGTTGTAGGTGGTAATTGAAACATGCAGCACATATAGTCCTGTATTCTACCTATCTCTGCGTCAATACTGCGTTGGGTGTAATCTTCCATGTAATCGTAATCTATTCCTTTGTTTTTGGTTATTATTGCTCTTAATGATTTTTAACCATGGTCCCAAGAGGAAATCTGTTGCTCGTGGTAAAGCAAGTGCAAAAAAGTCGAGGAAAGTGATGTCGTTGACTCTGAAAGTGAAGGTTTTGGATAAGCTAGGTTGAGGCAAGAGTGCATTTATTTTATTTATTTGCCGGTTTCAGAGCTGCAGAATTATAAAAAAACGAGAGCAATTTGACTGCGTCGCCAATATACCTCCGCCTAAGTCCATGCCCCTAACAATGGATAGATGCCCTCGTTGACTGTACTAAAAATAAACAAGTTTGATTTAAATCTCTTCAGCTGTTCTCAAGTATCACATTTTTACCAGACAGGACAGGTTTCACATCGATCGGTGAAGCGTTTTTGGAGAAGGTTTTTTTTAAATTTCGTCTTTCAAGCTAATATGGCTGCCAAACCATGTGACATATGACATCAGAAATGTACACTC
This sequence comes from Myxine glutinosa, assembly GCF_964187855.1. Taxonomy (NCBI): domain Eukaryota; kingdom Metazoa; phylum Chordata; class Myxini; order Myxiniformes; family Myxinidae; genus Myxine; species Myxine glutinosa. Next base: position 165,626,575 of record NC_136267.1, on the reverse strand, counting down.
TGCATAAGTATGGATAGGTGACTACGTTTGTGAAGTTTTGTGTTGATCGGATATGGTTCATTTTTCTGTCCAAGATGGCTGCCAAACTACGTGACCTACGATGACATCATTTTCAAAGTATATGCAGTAATGTTGTTAGGTGACATTGGTATGGTTTCACATCGATAGGGTAAGTGGTTTCTGAGATATAATTATTTAATATTTTCCTTCAATATTTAACGTGGTCACGTGATGGAAATGAATATAGGAGGAAGTAGAGGATGGGGAAGACCGAGAAGGACTTGGCTAAAGGTGGTGGAAGAAGAAATGCGGGCAAGTGGGTTAACGAGGGGAGATGCAGAAAATAGGGCAAAATGGAGAAGATCGTCATGGGGACTGCAAGGCTAACCCCCGCTCTAGCAGGGAAAATGGCCTTAAAATGCCTGTTGTTTTGTTGTACAAGTCAAGTGGTTTGGCAGCCATCTTGGATACAAAAACGAACCTTATCAGATCAACATGAAACTTCAGAAACGTGATCCCCTACACATACATATGCAGAGTGATGGCATCTACCCGTTGTGGGACTATGCGGAGGCATATTGGCGACACAGTCGCATTGTTATAGTTTTTTTTTTTTTCATTTGGCGGCTGGGGCCCTTTTTAGTCTGAGCAATCCATAACTCTAGGTTTGGAAATAATAACTCTAAGGAGCCTAAACAAAGTATAGACGTAAACATGTACCGTGGTAGTAGGAGAGGGTAACTGTATCATGACCAAGAGGCCTTTGCCTTATTCTTGCATTAATTTAGCCTTTATGCTGCTTTAGACTCAACTGCAAAATAATCTGGAGGAATTCCCATGATTTATTGCCTTTTGCTGCCTTGGGAAAACACCATGTATGTACATAGCAGCTTGAGCATTATTACATGTTATCATGGAGTTTTTTTTCCAATGCCACTTCCAAACACAACAGTAACAACAATAATGATGATAGCGTAATAATAATATTAATAATAATAATCTTCTATATATAATGTCACAAGTGTTTGTACATATGTATGTCTACTCTAAACCCATTAGATAGACAGCTGGCCTGATGCCATCCGCAATTGTAACCTGAAAAAAAATATCATACGTCCACAATTTTGCTGCGGTGTATATTTGTAAGCCTAAGACACCTTCGGAAGCATCATATTCACAATCGCCAGGCTATCCCTATAAATTTCCCGTTTAGTGTAAAACAACCTAAGCGAGTGTGATTGGAATAATCTGAGCTATATAACCACGATGTAGTATATATGCGCATAAGTAGTATGCATGTTTTTGCTTCATGTACATAATCCAGGATTTTTTTCTGGGTATGATCGAGGCAGCGGGCTGTTGCATATACACTGCCCAAATAAAGAGATGTGTCAGAAGAGCGTGTTTCACACTTGGAACAAGATTACCGATAGGGTGGGTACTCTGCTCGTAATAGTAATAATAATTGGCTATAATAATAAGGATAACAACATGACGCTTTGGGTGTTTCTCAGGTACAAATATAGAAAAAAATCTTAAGTTTCATCGAGCTGTATTCAATTTCTTCTTTCATTAAACATTCTTCTGTGAAGTTGATGAGCACTACCAGTCAAAAGTTTCGATTCTTTACTGGTGGACTTCACACATAAAAGTGTACTCAAAATTTTGACTGTTAGTGTAATCTACATTGACCAAGTTAGACAGCAGAGGTGGTTGACATGATAAACATAAAGGAAGATAAGTGTCCTTCACATTTCAGAAGGTAAAGCATCTCTGAATATAAAAAGTACCCCATCGCTGCGTGGGGGAGTGGGGGAGTGTGTGTGTGTGTGTGTGGCAACTTTTTTTTACCATTTGAGCTTTTGTCATTAAATTTTCAACAAAGCTTTATTACGAGAATATGGAGAAGACAAATTAATAATATGGTCAAAGCTCAGCATCACATAAAATTGTCAATTGTCATCCAATTGACCTGAAATTTTAAGAATTTGCATATTGGGACAATTAATTGGTTCACAAATCAAAAGCTAGAAAAAGATTGTTTATAGATCAAAAGGTCAAAGTTGCATAAAATCATCAATTTTCATCAGGTTGACATTAAATTTGAGCAAGGTTTGCATATTGGGTCGCTGAAGCCTGTTGCTTTTGAGGTAAAAAGTTCAAGGTTACCTAAAGTTGTCGATTTTTATTGTATTTTCTTTTAGCTGGTTTTGTCATGTTTAGCATGCGGAAGAAGTCTGAATGCAAAGCGGACGCGGACGGGCTCTGCATTTTCAGATGCTTTCTAGTTAGTCATTGTATAGGGTAATACAACTACTACCACCACTCGTTTAAGACCATTTTCTTGTATTAGTGGGTTTGGGCTCACCAAGTTATTGTGTAAGCAAAGATAATATACAACCTCAAGGAAAAAAGGTTCATCAAATGGCTATTTTCAATATCCGAGAGCACTCGGTAATAGATCATGTGAGAATAAATTCAAAAGCAATGTACATTAACTACTCACCCATCCAAGTGTGGTGCTGGCTTTGTGGTTCTTTTGCAGGAAAAAGCATGAGGAAGGGCAAAATAAAAGGAGGGGAAAAAGAAACAATGCATAATACTAACAAAAATAAAAGAACCTTTTCAGCTCTTCATAAAACCAGAAAACAAGCACAATAACACCAAGAACATTTTTTTTTTAACCGTTCAATACTTATTCAATATATAAAAGAACTTCCTTTTTAATACTATCTCGGCTCAAACAAGGTGAAAGATGGCAAAAAATACACCATACTGACGACAATTGGGTAAGTGGAGGACTTACCCAATTGACTGAATAGTGTATTTTGTGTAATGGTTGGAGCATTTGCCCAAGGTCTGGGCGGTCAGTGGTTCAAACTATGGCCAATAGTCAGTAATGCTTGTACATTGAAAGCAGATATGTCACCAAACTATGTGGCATAATGGTTAGAGAGTCCACTCTGAGTTTGGTAGGTCGGTGGTTCGAACCTTGGCCAAGTCATGCCAAAGACTTTTAAAATGGTAATTGATGCTCAGCATTTAAAAAGGATAGAGCATGGCCACACACCACCGTAGGTTAGCAACCATTACGCAGACTGGATGAAACTATTGGCCTCCCCCTGTGTTAATTTCCTTGTAAGGGAACTCATAAGCAGATGTGATAAGCAAGGGAATGAATGGAATGAATGGACTGAAAAGGAGAGGAAATACACGAACATTCAAGGAAGAGAGTGGAGTTTGACTGGAGCACACAGAATTTACGAAAGATTGAAAATCTGTTCCACCCGGAATCAATCCCTTGATAAAAACCAACTTCCTTTTTAAGGAATTGAACATGCATAAATCCATGAAAAGGCAAATGAGCACTGAAATAAAGTTGTTGGGCACCAGAAAGCTTTTTCTTTCATGCAACGGAAATGGCACGCTTATAGTCATAGGGCAAAAAAGTAGCAAGTGAAGATTGAACATTCTGAGAAGCAATCACACAAAAAGGTCAAGGAAAAAAAAAGATATGAAAACCTAATTTTAGCTTCAGGAAAAGACAGGTGAAAATCTGCCTCCACTGCATTCCACATGATATTTATTTGTAAAAAGGTACGAGTTATTATTCCCACGACTGCTCTATTGATTGAAAAAAACATTTTTTGAGGAAATAGAGCTGGCAGGCAACCAGAATGATCCTTTAAATATTGCACTCTGTATTTCAGAAATGACCTGCTCATAGAGATTTCAGAATTTTGAGCATTTTAGAGTGGATATTCATGTCAAAAATTTTTTGCATCGTACAAATCCTTCAAATTATACATTTATTGGGCCCACTAAGCAATGCTTCATGTCAAGGAAAAGCTTCCCAGTAATAGTCAAATTGACCTGCTTGTTGATGCGAGGCATTAGTGAGAGAATGCCAGGGCGGTACTTCACCATATAATAGGTATCTTTGTATTTAAATAATATCTGTATTCAAAAAACATCTGCTAAAAGAAAAGCACGACATTACAAATTGGTTGATTGATTGTGTATAAATCTTGCAAAAAGGCCTAATGTGGTTTTAGCAAATATCCTTTTAAAAAGATCATCTCTACATGAATACAGCCAGACCCAGATATTCATGGACCATGGTCCCAACATTCGCGGACCCCATGTGTTCACAGTTGATAAAATGTCACCAGTTTCTACATTTGTGGCCCTGCGATTGTATTCGGGAGTGCAAAAAATATTTCCATTTGGGACCGCGAGTGATTATTTCATTATATATCTGTTGTTTAGTTTTAAGTCTTAAGATTCCTTTAGTATGATTCAACATGCTGCCCTGTTTCCTAGCAACCACTGAAAATGGTTTAAAATACCATGATACTGTTTAAAATACCTTTAATCCATGCAATATATCGTTTTATTGGTAATAAATTAAACATTATGCAATTAAAACTCACCGCCTATCTTCGTTAGCTAATACAGAATACCATATCATCCTTAAAGCTTAAACTCTGAGCTGTTGAAATGGCAGCTATTTCATGGGATCAAGACGCGCTTTGGGAATCACGCAAGACTGAAGCAAAACAAATGGTGCGTTTTCCATAAAGTAGCATGACACTCGTGGCAAAAGAGTGAGCTAACCTTTTGGAAAGGTTGACAGTATTTTTATTTGTAAGCATTTTAATGAAACTGTAATGATGTGCATTCGTGCTCATAAAATATTAAAATTTTCCCTCATGAATCATGAACCGTCAAGAACCGATCCTCCCTTTTCTCACTGAAACATTGCTCCGACCATTCGTGGATTCGACATCCGCAGCATTTTCCAGGAATGTTTTCCCCCATGAATGTCGGGTCTGACTGTACGTACAATGTGGAATCCAGTTTTCTGAAATAGTGGCGCTGCTTAAGCATAATTACATCACAAAGACCAGACTAAATAGACTTTACTTTATAATTCAGTGGAGGCATAAAAAAATCTTGTATATAAAATCTAAGCTCATGGAAGATTGAGGTAACAGAGTAAGACAACACAGTGACAGTGGGAGCAGTTGAACAAGCAAAGGAATGAAGAGAAAATACGAAAAGAGGAGAAAGTGTTATTTAAATTATTTAGTTATTTTCATTAATCATTTAGAAACTTCGTTTATCATCATCATCATCATCATAAAAGGCTAAATGGATTAACAATAGTATATCTACTGTCATTTGCTTCCTTGTTACCTCTGCCCCCAAAGGTGGATGCAGGTTATGTTTTCACCCCTGTCTGTGGGTAGGATATCTCAAAAAATTATTGATGGATTTGAATGAAATTTTGTAGACAGGTTTTGTAGACAGGTGTGCGACAAGGACGAATTGATTAGATTTTGAAGATCCAGATCCGGATTCGGGAATTTTTAGGTGATTCTTCACCTTTACCATTCTTCAAGAAAAGTTTTTAATTTTTGAAGTGATTTTTGAACATTGAGAGATGGGGCCAAAAATGATATGTAGCATGATATTTCAAAAAGTTGTGGATGGTTTATGACAAAACTAGGTAGATGAGTTGGGTAGGTAAGAAGAACAAGCTGATTAGATTTTGTTTAGGGTCCGGATGCAGATCCAGCCTATCAGTGGGTTACAAAACGTAAACTGTTCAGCCTGGCGAAGGTATGCGGTCTACCGAGTGCTGTTCTAGTTACCTCTGCTTTTACTTTTAAAAATCCCTAACTTAGGAAAAAATATAAATTACAAGTAATAATAGAAATTCTGTTCAGATACATTATACAGTACATGGGTTGTACTTACATAAAGAACTGAGAACCGTTGGTATCTTTGCCTCGATTTGCCATAGATAGCAAAAACGCACGGTCATGTTTCAGCTGAAAACATTCATCTGTATAAGGGATTGGTGCAGAATAAAAGAAACACCTTAGCTCATGTGCAAGACTAATTAGCTTGTGTGTCACAATTAAATCATGTCAGGCACAGTAGCATCTCGCTTTATTATCTCTTGTCTGCAATGAAAATCCCAGAAGGTATTTGTATTATTATCAGAATGTTTCTCTCCTTGCCAATACACAGATTGTACTCAAACACAAATTACAAGAAGAAATATAATTTGGCAGGTTTGTAGTAAACCTGTCCTTCTCAGCCTTGGGAATTACTGTCTCCATATTACCTCAGTCCTGCAGGAGAGAGAATAAAATACAAAATCAAAGTACATTTATGAATTAAGGGAATACATATTAGGAAATTATTTTAAGACTATGCTGCAATTATATTTTAGTCTGTAGTGTTTGTCAGCCTTTCTTTACAAATTTAAATGAAAATACAAAAGAGAAGAAAGTTTCTCATAATAATAATAATACCTCGTGAAGAGTTAAAAAAAAGAAAATAAATCTGTTTGTCCATTCCAGCTATGACTGTGCCCCTTTTCCCTTGCAATGAGATATTAAATTAAAGTTTTCAGTTCTACATTCTGTGTGTTGCTCTTACCTTTGGTAATGCAAAGAACATCACTCTATAAAAGAATAAGTTGAGAGTGTTCAGATAAAAAGGGACAACTACAATAATGTGGATCTACACATTGATGCGACTGCAAATGACACAAACCTATAAAGGATTTCAAAAGCAAACAAACAATACAAAACAAACAAAATGAACAAGTTTATAAACCAAAAGTGTTTAAAAAGAATCTGTTAAAAAGGAACCTTGTAAACAACCGACATTGTAAATAAAAGACAACAAATCGAGTACATTTTAGATCTACAAAATTTAGATCTACAACAGAAGACGCATCCAATGGTGCATAAACATGTTTTCCACCCTCACTCAGTTCAGCTCAATTTGCAAATCTTAAAAGTCTTAAAACAAACAGGTTTAAAGACTCAGCACTGCACCCAACCAAGCTACAACATTTATGAATCACATTCCATTATTGGATGGAATTTTGCTTCAAATAGCAGCTTCCATTTTACATTGTTAAAAGGATTTATATAGTGAGAGGTGAAAACATGTAAATCTGTCATTTAAAATGTGTTCCGGGATTTATATGAATTATCTATTTTTAAGGATAACTGAAAAGCGAATTAAGAAGTGAAAAACAGACTATTGTATCCAGCAGAAAATTAATTAGACTCGATTGAGAAAGAAAAGAACGGCTATTTTTCCTCTGAAAATTATTATTTCAACCATTTTTTGCAGCAAAATGACAAACAAAGAACTGATACTTTAGGTCCCACACCTTTTGGGTGATATGAGGAATAGATCTGCATAATATGAAAGCTAAATGTTCAACGGTTTTTGAAATATCGTGTGCACAAGCCAAATTACCGAGACAGTTGCAATGGCAACATAATTCAACCAATCACCACCACGATCTGATCAGGTTTAGATAATGTCATGAATAGATATCTTCAATATGAAAACTGAATGGTCAATGGTTTTTGAAACACCGTGGACAACAAAAGTACATGGACAGATGGTTGGTTGTTCGGTCAGTCGGTCGGATGTCTCCTGTCCCTGACTTTGTCGGAGGGGCGGGAGACAAAAATAAATCGCTACATTCCCTTAAATGTATTTGAGAATACACATGAGAGCTCTTTCATTTTCACTTTCTCACTCCCTCCCTGTGGATGAATTGTTAGTGGAAGAGCAACTACGCTCTGTCGATTACAGTAGGAATCCAGAATTTGACGAACGTACCAGCTTACTGTTTCTGAATGGTACCATGGGATTGTTATGCCCACAAATGTGGACACAAATGAGACAGGACAGCTGACAATATTCTCTCCAAAGGACTATGATGCCGCACGCTCCCTGCGAGTTCCTGGAAGACAGTTTGTACATGGATCCAAATATGTTGGCAATCAAAAATCCAGCCACACTTCAGAAGAGAGAAAGCTACCTCAGAACTATTCATCCATTCTGAGAATGCAATGAGAATTTAGATCTACAACAGTATTCATTTGTCATGGTCAAAAAAACATTGCGATCCCTGCAACATGATGCGGGGTTGAACAAAAAGGACAAGTGGTGCAATCTCTGGACAGACAACAACATTGTGAATAAAGAGCGGGTAAGTGATCTGACAGAAGAGCCTCCAGGTTTCGACATGCCCCGAAACGGTGGTCTGTGCGCAACAGGATCCGTACTCTCCATGCAAGGACATCACAATACCTCCACAAATGGTATTTCAAAGACATCTCAGCATGTGACTTTGGTCACCCAGATCAGGCTATTCATCACGTTGTGAATGAGTATCACCTCTGGAAATTTGATGAAGGATTTAGAGCAAACCACCCCACAACAGACAGTGCTGTGACTTGGCTGTCAAACTTAGACTTAGATCTGTGATAGCCTGAGCTCCCAACTCTGAAAATTGGGTTCTGTTGACAAGATGGCCTCCACTCGTTTTCCATGTTTTAAATGAAATAACATTCCTACATCAGAAAAATCCTACATCCTACCATAAGACCGTGTAGAAAAATTTAGGCCTGCGGACAGCTCCTTCTGGGACAAAATATAAACGAATGTGTTGGAGTGCAATTTTCGGTAATGCTGTTTGAACATGTTCGGTCATAAATTAAAATTGGTAAGGGATAGAAACCTATAGATTGCTCTTTTATCCAGGATAAACATAAAATAGAGAGATGTGTTATCCATTAAGTGAAAGATGAGTTAAATGCTGATATGTACCCAAGTGTATGGTTTGTAAATTCAAATTGCGGAATATAGAAAAAAAAAAATTCAAACGTTTTCTGTGAACATAATTGCTTTTTTTTTTTAAATCTTCAACGAAGTAATATTTATAGATGTGTGTGTTTAGAAGCCATTTATTTTTTACAGAATGTCATTATCTTTTCTCGTTTATCAGTAATAACCGATTTGTTATTGACCCCCATTAGCAGGTAAACAAAGCCTGCTGGTCGAACTATGAACTTTCCAGCACGACTGATGGTGTAGCATGCTTATCAAGTACAAGCATGGATCTGACAATATATCCCACAGGAATACTTTAAAACGTGTAGCAAATGAGGAATATTTTAAAATGAGTCAACATGTGGCTCGAAATGGAATTCTCTCATCTCCTCTTCCTGTCCAGGCTGGAGCTCCTCAAGGCAGTGTTCTGGGCCCTGTGCTTTTTCTGGTTTTCATTATTGATCCCTTTGACTCTCTGGATAAGCCTCTCTATCTTTTTGCTGATGACTCCACTCTCTGATGCTCAATACCTAATCCCTCAGATCGGCAGTCTGCAGCCTCCTCACTCTCTGTAGACCTGGATAAAAATCACAAACTGGTCAAACAAGTGGAACATGTCTTTCAATCCCAACAAATCTCACTATGTCTTTCCAAAAAGACCGTCTGGAGAACCTTCCCATATACTTTCCCAACAATCCTCTCGAATAAGTTCTGTCACTCAAGCTTTTGGGTCTCACTATCTTCCATGATCTTTCCAGGGAAAACCACATTTCCAAGCTGGCCTCCAAAGCCAGTCGCCGACTCAGCATCCTCCGTCGTGCAAAGTCCTTCCTTGGCACACCTGAGCTCCTCACCACATACCAAGCTTTCATCCACAGCTTGATGGAGTACTGCTCTCCCCTCTGGGCTGATGCGCCTGCCTCACACCAATCCTGGCTTCACGTTGTAGAAACCAAGGCTTTTCGGATCATTGGACTCTCCAGCGATGAAGCTGATTCTGAGCTCTGTCCCCCAAATATTCCTGCGGGGTGCACAAAATCTGCCAGCAACCCTCTTTTGGTGAAACTGCCAAAATCAAGACTCTCTGCTCACCTTCACTCTTTTATTCCTCTTTTCTCCCACCTTTGCAACAAACTCCCACACTCTCTTCAATCCCACCCCTCTCTCCAGGTCTCTAAAACAGCTGTTCACCACCATCTCTTATCTTCCCCCATCCAAAACCGTGATCTTTTATATTCCTGTTAATCCACCCCAAATCCACCTCCTTCAGATTCCCTGTTTTCTTTCCTGAAAGTCCTTATAGTGTCCATCTTGTGTATCCCATGTACCCCGCCCCAGCCTTCTCTGTTTCACAGATCTCCTGATGTCCCTGTTCTCTACTGTTGTTGTGCTTCCCTCTCTCTCCCTCTCATCTCCCGCTCCCTTTATTATATGTTCTATGTGTTAGCTGTTTATACAAAAAAAAAAAGAAGAAAAAAAAGGAGTTGGAGGATTTTAATCGCCTCGCATGGCATGGCAACGAGCTCCCCGAGGACGAGTTGGAGGCCATTACCAAACCTCCTCCTGCATTGAAGTTTTTTGAGTTTCCTTGTATTAGCACCAATGAAGAAATGATTGTAAACTCGAGCAAGATTGTGCATGTTTGAATCAGTCCATGATTGCCTCTGGTAGACTGTACCTTTTGCTGCATTGGCACTTGTTGAGTAGATCTGTGGAAATCTATATATCCGGGTTCTTCCCGACATCTTTGTTCTTTGGTCCTTTCACACTTCTTTCTACTTTTTCACATTTCTCTTTATTCATTCATTCATATATTCATTCTTTTCTTTTATCTCTTTTACTATATTTCTCTCTTTCTTTGTCCATCTGTCTACGAATAAGTGAATTCTTGCAGAAAGTCTTCTGTAAGGCTCACTTGACTGTGTCTGGATATGTTTGAGGGTTGTGGAGTAACGGTTGAAACTCGAATGCTATCGGGTCCTCCTGATGACTATCTTTGCTCTTTACTTATTTGGGTTCCTCCTGATGACTAATACAGTACTGTATTTGATTTGCCATTGGGTTGCACAGACTTGAACATAAGGGAGAGCACAGAGGAAAATGTATGTGATATGTAGTATATGTAAAATACGAGTCACTAAGGTATGGACATGTTGAAGTATTCTTGTGCCGATAATGTGGATAACAGAGGAAATTAAAAAGAGCTGGAGACCTCGCGAGATCTTGGAGACGGCGGCAGGGATTTTCGAAGCTCCACACGGTCTCCACGTTTTTCGAAGCTAAGTCTGTTCACAATTGTATTTTGTCGAAACTGTATTTATCTTTCGGTGTGTGAAGTTATTGTGTGCAACTTTGGTTGTTTCTCGGTGTTTATCTTTCATAAATTGATCGTCTGTTTGCCGTGTCGTGTCTTGAGGCCTTGTACAGTGTGCACTGTACAACCTTGAGGCTTTGTTTTTCTCTCAGCGGTCCGTCTTTTGTGATCCAATAACTTTCGTTCTCTGTATTCCCAGTCTTTTCACCCATAGCCTACTTCCTTGTGTAAATCTCAACTCAAAAAAAAAAAAAAAAATTCCCTTCTCTGTTCTCATTCGTTTATTCATTCTTATTCGTTCGTTCGTTCTTCGACCACGTGTTTCTCCCCCATTTCCCCAGATAGTTTTCACTCATTAACCTTCAATGTTTACACTTTCCCCTCAAGTTATGTATTCCGTCATATTTTATAACACCTTTTTCTTCTTCTTCTTTAAAAGGCTGCTTTCGACTTGCTCACCAAATCAATTCATCCCAAAAAAAATATCCATCTCCTATAGTGCCTTTTTTCTACATTCCCTAAACTCTCCTGCACTCCATCCTCCATCCAGCGTCCTTAAACGTATTTTTAACTCGAAGGTCACAAGAAACTCATTTTGCAATAAATGTTCGTTTCCCATAAATCGTACACTTTCAAAAATCCAATCTCACCCCTCCCCTCCAAATCTTCCCCATAACCCCTCCCCTCCAAATCTTCCCCACCACCCCTCCCCTCCAAATCTTCCCCATCACCCATCCCTTTCAAATCTCCCCCCTTGCCCCCTCCCTCCTAAACTACCCCCTCACCCCTCCCCGCCAAGACGCCGCCTCGCCCCTCCCCTCCTAGACTCCTGCCTCACCCCTCCCCTCCAAATCTCCCCCATATCCCATCCCTTTCAAATCCCTCCCCTTGCCCCTTCCCTCCCAAACTCCCCCCTCACCCCTCCCCTTCAAATCTCCCCACCCTCATTGCTTCTCAATTTCCCCCCTCTCACTCCCCCTCCTCAAAGCGTCCTCCCCGCTTCTTCCCCCTTCAAACTCTCACCTCCATCTCCCCCAACCTTCTGCCTCGCTCTTCCCCCTCCTCAAATAACACCTCATTGTGGCTCACCCAATCACCATCAAACCTTTTGTCCGCCCCATCCTTCCCTTTCTCCGAGCTATTCTGAAATCTCTGACACACCTTCAACAGCTCTCCCTACCTCTTCCACCTCCTCCACATCTTACCCTACCCCTCCTCCCCCCTGTTCTGTATCTGATGCTCCCCCTTCCTCTTCATTAACGGTATGGACCTCAAACATCCGGGGCCTTCGTTCAAACTTAACTGATCTCTCCATACAGGTTGCTTCTGTCAAACCAGACGTGATCTGCTTAACAGAAACTTTCCTCCTTTATGATGTCTCTGATTCCATAGTATCTCTCCCGGGCTACTCCCTCCTCCGGTATGATAGACCTGAGCCTCGTCCTGGAGGCGGGGTTGCTATCTTTATCAAAAACTCTCTTCCTCACTCGCCCTGCACTGCACTCTCTCCACCTCACCCCCAGGAATACCTCTGGCTACGGCTTTCCCTTCGCTCCCACCTCTTGTTCATATGTGTGTTGTACCGTCCACCAAACAGTGATGACTCCATCTACATCTCGCTGTCTGATGATATGGACCAACTTCTATCTACTCATCCCAACTCTCTCTTCCTCATATGTGGTGATTTCAACTGTCATCATGCCAGTTGGCTGGGTGTGGGTACCTCTCTCACCAGCCATGGCTCCTCAGCAAAGGACTTCTGCGACTCACTGGGACTGACACAATCTGTCAATTTCCCGACCCGGATCTCAGTCAACGGAACATCTTCTCTTCTGGACTTGGTTATGACTAACTTCCCTGAAAATGTCTGCTGCTCTTCTTCTGCTCCGATCGGATCATCTGATCATGTCCTTGTTAAAGTGGACATCTCTCTGACCATCCTCAGGGAGCCTGCTCAGCGTCGACGAGTCTGGCATTTCACTCAGGCCAACTGGCACGGTCTTCAAGCAGCCATCAATCATCTGGACTGGTCTCCCATCTCTACCACCTCTGACATCAACTCATCCTGGGAATTCTTCCAAAGTAAATTGCTCTCTCTCATGCACAGATTTATCCCATCTCGTCTTCAGTTGTCATACCCTTCCTCCCGTCCATGGTACACGGAATCTTGTGGTGAGGCTGTTGCCCAGAAACAACTTGCCTTCGTCTCCTGGAAAGCAAATCCAACGGAAGGAAATCTCATTTCCTTTCACAAAGCCCGAAACAAGTGTGTGTCCACCCTCAGGAGAGCCAGGAAACAATATCTCTCCGTTCTCAAGACCGAACTCTCTTATCTGTCTCCCTCTTCCAAATCCTGGTGGCGTCTGGTCAAATCCGTTTCTGGTGTTTGTTCCCCCTCCATCCCCTCCCTTACCTCAAACGGCTACACAGCTGACTCCGCACGTGAAAAAGCTGAATGCCTCAACTCTGTGTTTGCCTCTAAATCTTGTGTCCCAAACCCATCCCTCTCTGTACCCACCATACCCAGTCGTACCCTGCTGCTCCTGGACTCCGTGTCCTTTCCTCCTGACAAGGTGGAAAAGCTTCTGTCAACCCTCGACTCTGATTCTGCAACTGGACCCGACGGCATCAGCCCACGGGTCCTAAAATCCTGCTCTGCTGCTCTATCTCACCCTCTCTCTGTTCTCTTCACCCTCTCTTTTGCTCAAGGTCAACTGCCATCTGCTTGGAAATCAGCCAACATCACCGCTTTGCACAAAAAAGGTGCAAAAACAGATCCTAGCAACTACAGACCAATCAGCCTTCTCCCAATTATCAGCAAAGTCATGGAATCCATCATTGCTTCGGATATGAAATCTTTCCTCTTCTCCAATGGCTTGATCTCTGATCATCAATTTGGTTTCAGACCAGGTCACTCTACTCTGGACATGCTGCTTCTGCTGTCTCAACAATGGATGGAGGTCCTCAATGCCAAACAGGAAATTAGAGCTGTCTCCCTCGACATATCATGTGCCTTCGACACGGTCTGGCACCCCGCTCTGCTCACCAAACTCTCCTCCTTTGGTATCCATGGAAATCTCCACGCATGGCTGGCGGACTTCCTCTCTAGTCGTCGTCAACGTGTGGCCCTGAATGGGTTTCTCTCATCTCCTCTTCCTGTTCAGGCTGGAGTTCCCCAAGGCAGTGTTCTGGGCCCCGTGCTTTTTCTGGTCTTCATCAATGATCTCTCTGACTCTCTCGAAAATCCTCTCTATCTCTTTGCTGATGACTCCACTCTCTGCCGCTCCATTCCTCTTCCCTCAGATCGGCAGTCTGCTGCCTCCTCACTCTCTGAAGACCTGGACAAAATCACAGACTGGTCAAACAAGTGGAACATGTCTTTCAATCCTGACAAATCTCACACTCTTACTATGTCTCTCCGAAAAGATCGACTGGACAACCCTCCCATCTACTTTCTCAACAATCCTCTCCAAGAAGTTCTGTCGCTCAAGATTTTGGGTCTCACTATCTGCCATGATCTTTCTTGGGAAAACCACATTTCCAAGCTGGCCTCCAAAGCCAGTCGCCGACTGGGCATCCTCCGTCGTGCGAAGTCCTTCCTCGGCACACCTGAGCTCCTCACCACATACAAGGCTTTCATCCGCAGCTCAATGGAATACTGTTCTCCCCTATGGGCCGGTGCTCCTGCCTCACACCTAGCTCGGCTTCACGCTGTTGAAACCAAAGCTTTCAGAATTATTGGAATCTCCCGCGATGAAGCTATCTCTGAGGGCCTTTCACTCACTCACCGCAGGCAGGTAGGTGGTCTTTCTGTCTTCTACCGACTCCTCTCCGGCCTTGCACCCCCAGCTCTCTCTGTGCTCTGTCCCCCAAATATTCCTACAGGTCGCACAAGATCTGCCAGCAACCCTCTGATGGTTAAACTGCCGAAATCTCGGCTCTCTGCTCACCTTCACTCTTTCATTCCTCTTTTCTCCCGCCTCTGGAACAAACTCCCTCACTCCCTTCAATCCCACTCCTCCCTCCAGGTCTTTAAAACAGCTGTTCACCACCATCTCTTATCTTCCCCCATCCAAAACCTTGATCTTTTCTACCCCCGCTAATTCACCCCAGATCCACCTTGTTTGGAATTCCAACTTCTTTCCTGGAAGTCCTGGCAGTGTCCATATGTTTTATACCTCTCCCACCGCCCCCTTCCCACGCCCCCCCCCCCAAAGCCCTCGCCCTCTCTCAGATCTCTCGATGTCTCCATGTCTCTCGGTCCCTGCTCTCAAATGTTGTGTTTGTGTCCTTCCCCCTCTCTCCCCATCTTGTCTACCGCTCCCTATGTTATATGTTTTATGTGTCGGTTTGTCTTTCTGTGTGATTAATGTTCGCTCTTTCACGAGCCTCGACCTTGTATACAAAAAAAAAAAAAAAGACCTATTATGGAATGGAGGGAGATGCAAGAACAAGAACCCTGCCTCATTTACGATTACATTTTTCTTAACCTTCGTCGTGGATAAACCTTCGTCTAATAGCCAATGATTATTTTTTAATTGGCAGGACGAACTAAGGTGAGATCCAGTTATAGATAGGCATTACAAAAAACTCCCGGATAGAGGCCAGCTTTTGCAAAAACATTTCAACGGTTAACCTTTCTGCAGTATTACTCCACTGACAATTTGATGATATACCAGATAAATATACTATTCTTCACTTGCATAACATTGCTGCTGAATACAATGACATGCGTTTGACGTCTATGCATCGCTTCTCAATTTGCTTTTCAGTTTTCCTTTTTAACAACGAAAATTGAACAATAAGCCACAATGAGAAAACATATTCACAGAATGAATGCATTATCCGAGGTTAAAAAAAGAAGAAAACAACAAGAACAACGACAACACGATTTTAAATTTAAAGAAAAACAAAATAAGTATAATAATCTTACCTGCAAAAAAGCCACCGTATATCGATTCACCGCCTTTGCCATTCCCTGAAATATGAAAAGGATTTCTCAAACACAAAGAAAGTAGGATGAAAGCTTTCCTGAGGAATCTCGGTTGGTCTGTATTGTGTTCCCATCTGAGTGCATAGCTTTTAACCCTGGAATCCCAGGATTGTATGCAATATACTATCATAATTTGTTGAATACTGACTGCCTCCATGTATACTGGCATCCATGTATTTCATGTACAAACACAACTGGAGCAAAGTCAATGGTGTGCCATCGCAAATCCCCACTCTTCCCACCTAAAACAAAGTTGAAAGATGCCAAAAAGTTCCACCAGGGATAACCCAATATCAAATTTTTAGTTAATTTTTTTAAAAAGTTTTGACCCCTGTGAAGTCTCTACAACCTGGGGCACGAACAAGGAGTTAAATCCAAAAAATCGTTATATATTCATGCATCTCCCAATCTGGATTGCATATACAAAGTTTTTTCAAAGAATGTTTAAAAATGTGACTGTAATTGCATTTTTGGTATTTCACCCCAACCCAGGGGGTAGGGCCAATTGATAACGGTCTCACAACCTTTGTGTGATGTGGTGATCATAACTACCCAGTTTGGTGAATTTTTGTACAACCATTTAGGAGATAGCATGATGGCCAGACAGACAGACAGAGCCAATTACAATATGCCGCAGTTTTTTTTACGGTGTACCCCATAGAGCAAAGCAGTCTAGAACAGTGTTTGTCCGTCCGTATGTATGTATGTATGTATGTATGTATGTCCCCTCAAACGTATACCAATCAGAGCTAAGGATCTGGTCACATGACAGGGTGATGTGATTACGTCCGATGTCATTACGGCAGTACGGCGGCTGACGCTCCACACACCGCCATTTTGATTTATATGCCGTTCATACCGAACATATCGTCGAACCTGTCATATATCATAATCACCATGCTCCACCT
Source organism: Myxine glutinosa (assembly GCF_964187855.1). Taxonomy (NCBI): domain Eukaryota; kingdom Metazoa; phylum Chordata; class Myxini; order Myxiniformes; family Myxinidae; genus Myxine; species Myxine glutinosa. The sequence continues at coordinate 165,609,702 of NC_136267.1, read as the reverse complement.
TTACGTTTTTCATTCAATGTGAAACACAAACAAACCGATTGTTAAAATGACCATCAAATATCGAAAGCATAGACATTACGTCTGGTGCGTATAGGCCTAAGGCATTATGCCTCACCTTCGGACCGCTTCGGACAAATTAAGCCCAGGTTTCTTAATACAGTAGTGTATAGTTTCAGTAGTATCGTTTTCATAATAATAATAATAATAATAATAATAATATAGTAAATATAACCATACCACTTTAATCCTAATGTCGTGAATGGAAAGTTAATGAATTGAAGCGGTCGGTGTATGGTTCATGAATCTATGTTGAGCAGAGTTAAGCACTAATATTACCAAGGAAGAAAGGAATTCGCCTCGGTTTTTTTGATAGTAATATCATTTTCGAAATAACGATAACATAACGTTAATATTATAGTAAATCTAATCGTAACATTAACCCCTTCGTAGTGACTGCAAACTTACTGGAAGTCAAAATATATCATCTTCTACATATTAAAGTAGCGGCAGTTTTGTGTCCATTATGTCATTACGTCGGTGATGTCATTATGACGGCTGACTCCACCGACCGACATTTTAATTTACTAGTACATCCGCTCACTACGGGAGCTGCAGGAAGGGTCATTCCTCTTTGGGGTATATAGATTACAGTCGATCTATGGTCGGGTCTCAATAACATTGGGTGTGTGTTCGTTTACCAAGTTTCTTGTGGAGAGATCGCTAAGTGGTTTAAGCATTCGAGCAAGCACGCCATTCAAAATCGTTGAGGAACGGCTGGCTTGGCAAGCGCTAGCTAGCTGCTTGGTAACTGAACACAGCCCAACCCTTGTGGGGTACATAAATTACAGTAGATCTTCGCTCAGTTCTGCAAGTAAAACTTACCTCACGGATGTCGGAATTCCTCCAAATTTCTTTGTTTAATGTTATAAACAGCATTAGCGACTGTTTGAAAAGCTAATCATGCGTGTTTGTGGTTTATAATATTTCACAAGCCCTATAATATTTTACAAGCCCAGTTACGCCTCTGTTAGACTTTTGGTCTTGTTTTCAAAACGCATAGCGATAATGATATTTTAAATGTAGTTGTATTAATTGCACAATATCCACCATGAACCTGGTGTCTCTGTATACAAAGCATCACAAAAATTCTGTTGCCATGCTTGTGACATTTTAAGTAAAAGGTCAAAGTGAATACAAAATAAATGTGTACTTTCACATTAATTACTAATGTGTCTGAGAAATATCAAATGTCTTAAAACTACTCGTAAGGAGTTAAAATAATGACATTCAGTACCAAAAAATGTGATAATGAAGGAAAGCTTTAGTAAATACAACATTAAAAATGGTTAATTTCATGGTGATGCAGAATAAAAATGTGAAATCAGCACCTCACGACAAACCACCCCAATTATTTTGTGTGAAAAAGAGAGCTTGGTGGAATACATTTTGCAATTGCTGAAGATCGGGTGAAGGGCATACACAAGCTCAGTGTGTCAACGATATTTCAGATGGAAACATTTAAAGGGAGAGGGGAGAGGGAAGAGAGAGGGGAGACAGGTGAGTGGGGAGAGAGCGAGTGTGGGAGGGAAAGGAGTGGGGGAGGTAGTGGGGGAGACGAGGGAGTGGCAGAGACAGGAGAGAGGGGCCAGAGGGGTGGAGAGAGGAGAGTGGGGGGGACAGAGGGCTGAGACAGGAGAGAGCGGAGAGTAGGGGGGGGGGGGACAGAGGGGAGAGACAGGGGAGTGGGGAAGAGAGAGTGGGGTAGGGAGGAAAGAGTGGGGAAGGGAGGAGAGAGTGGGGAGGGGGATACTTTTGCTAGCTTTTCCCACTTGTCACTTTGAACGGTAGGTACTCTTCCTAGTACTAATAATAATATTAACAACAATAATAATAGTAGCATAATTTGGCAATAATAATAACAAATGTTTAATCCCACCACTCCCACCCAGCCCAAGCATATCATCAGGGTTTGGTGAAAGACAAGATAATGCTCAAGCAGTACAGCAGGTTGGTATGCTACAAGGCCAGTGAAAACCAATTAAAATTTGGTCCAGTGGGCCAAGCCTACCAGTGATAAAAAAAAAGTGGGTGGGGGGAGCGATGGGGGTGGGCAGGGGGGGGGGGTGGGTGGGAAGGAAGCCTTTTATTCTTGCACTGGTTTGAAAGAGATCAAAAATGGGCTGTTATATATTTCATATCAGTATTTTTTTTTTCTGGGAGTGATGGAGGCAGAGGTCCGTTGCCTATACACCGCCTGGGTTCAACATTGTAATTTCCCCGCATGTTTGGATTAATTTGAACTTTGAAGCATCTTTCACACAACATTATCTCTCCGAGGAGCATTTCCATGTTTCAGGGGGGTGGGGGGGGGGGGGGCGAGGGGGGAAGGAGGGTGGGACCATTGCACTTAAAAAAAAAAAAATGCACCTCCCCCAAGCGCTCTCCATCCCAGAGATCTCCCGATGTCCCTGCTCTCAAATGTTGTGCTTGTGTGCTTCCCCATCTATCCCCATCTTGTCTACCGCTCCCCTTATTATATGTTTTTTGTGTCAGTTTTTTTTTTGTGTGATTGTTAGCTCTTTCACGAGCTTCGACCTTGTATACAAAAAAAAAAAAAAATTGTTGAAATTATAAAATCATTTGGTATCCACATTTGTATTTCTTTGGTTGCAGTGGAACAAAACAAAAGAGCTGAAAAAAAAATACTAAATCTTAGCTTATTCCACACAGAAATCCTAAAATGGCCAGGACAATATTATCGGCACCTTTTAGAAGTTGTTAGTAATAATTAGATTTCAAGCAGGTGATTCTCCTTTACTTTGGAATTGAACTCACCCTTGGTGAGTTGCAGGTGCCTGCAATATAAAAATAACTCATTCAACCAGTTTGAATAGAGAAAATGAGTCATTCTGCTGTTCTGTGTCACTGTGTGTACCACAATGAGCATGAGAAAAGAAAGAAAACCAGAGAATTGTCTGAGGAGGTCAGACACAAGATTGTAGCCAAGCATAGACAATCTCAAGGCTACAAGTCCATCTCCAGGGATCTTGATGTTCCTGTGTCCACCATATGCAATGTCATCAGGAAGTTTAAGGTCCATGGCACTGTAGCCAACCTCTGTGGACGTGGCCGCAAGAGAAAACTTGATCGAAGATTGCAGCGAAGGATTGTTCGAATGGTGGAGAAAGCACCTCAATCAACTCTCAAACAGATTCAAGCTGACCTTCAGACACAAGGTACGACAGTTTCAACTCGCAACATCCGTCGCCAACTCAATGAAAGGGGGTTCTATGGTAGGAGACCCAGAAGGACCACACTGCTAAGAGAGAGAGACATAAGAAAGCTTGACTGGAGTTTGCCAAAACACACCTGAACAAGCCAAAATCCTTCTGGGAGAATGAGACCAAATTAGAGCTTTTTGGTAAACCACATCATCTCTATGTTTACAGAAAGCAAAATGAAGCCTTCAAAGAAAAGAACACCTTCCCGACAGTCAAACATGGAGGAAGTTCAGTGATGTTTTGGGGTTGCTGTGCTGCCTTGGCACTGGGTGCCTTGAATGTGTGCATGGCATCATGAAATCAGGAGTTTACCAAGGCATTTTGGAGCGCAATGTTCAACCCAGTGTCAGAAAGCTGGGTCTCTGTCAAAGGCCGTGGGTCTTGCAGCAGAACAATGACCCCAAACACGCTTCAAAAAGCACCCAGGAATGGTTCAAGACAAAACGCTGGACTGTTCTGAAGTGGCCAGCAATGAGTGCAGATCTAAATCCCATTGAACACCTGTGGGGAGATCTGAAAACAGCAGTTGGGAGAAGGCACCCTTCAAATCTGGGAGAACTGGAGCAGTTTGCACAAGAAGAGTGGGCCAAACTGCCTGCAGAGAGGTGTCGGAAGCTCATTCATGGATATAGGAAGTGCTTGACTGCAGTTATTTTGTCCAAAGGCGGTGCTACCAAATATCAAGTCTAGGGTGTCAATAATTTTGTCAATGCCATTTGTTTTTAATTTTCTGATTTAAAAGGATATATCAAGTTCTGAATCAAAAACAAAGTTTCTGTAATATTAACAGTGAAATAAAGAATTGTGGAGAACAAATACTTTTGTCAATTTCAACTTATTTTTCGAGAAAATTGTGAGTTATTTTTTTAAAGCGTAAGGGTACCAATATTTTTGGCCACGACTGTATATATAAACACATACATTGATGAGAAAGGGAAAATATCTCAACATTCTCACCATCACTGATGTCTCCACCTTGAATCATGAAATTTTTGACAATACGATGAAATGTAGTGCCCTTATAGTGCAAAGGCTTCTGAGTTGCTTTCCCGATCCCCCTTTCACCTGCATTATGGAGAATCAATGAGGCAAGTGATATTATCAACAGCACAAAGTAATTTACAGACAATGTTTACATTTAGACAAAAAGACATTTACTTGGTGCAGAAAGCAAATACTTGTGGTACATTGTGGAGGAGTTGCCTGGGAAATACATCAGCGTTTTTAAGAATGATAGCAAGATTAAATTTATTGGCTGCATTTGCAAATTTATTAGCTGTTAATTGCAGAATACACTTCTATAAACACAAATATATGAAGGAATAAGGGAAAGTGGCATAAAAATGTCATTGTCGTATTAACTTGAATTACACAACTAAAATGAATGTGCCTCAACTGTGTTGTTGGTGTCATCGCTTTGGGCAAGGGCGGACCGGAGAGCCGGGCAATACGAGTTTTGGTTGTTTTTTTTTTGGTTGGGGGTGGAAGGTAAGGGTTCTACAAGAACCAATGGCCATGTGGTGTGCATTTTATCTCATGCTGCATGCAGCATCCTTTAAATGAAAGTCCTGAGCCTGGAAAAGTTGCAGTTATCCTCAGATTAAAAAAAAAACTAGAACGACACTCTTCGACGTCACAACGTCGACCGATATGCCTCCGCCCACATTATTACATCATTATAATACTTGTACAAAGTTTGATTTAAATCCATTCAGCTGTTCACGAGTTATCACATTTTTACCCGATATGACCTCTGACCTTTGGCCTTTGACCTCGTGACCCCAAAATCTAATCACTTCATCTTTACCTCATTATACATACCTGCACCAAGTTTGACTAAGATCGGACGGACAACCTCAAGACATAATGCCTCCGGCGACTTCGTTGACGGAGGCATAAAAATTTGCATGAAGCTGTTAGCACAAAATGTGTGTTTATGTTGTGCTGTGTAGCCCTCGTGAAATGTTGTGTCAGTTTCGCCCACCCACCAAACCCCTATGATAGGGGATGTGGGAAAGAAGTCAAATTATAATGGCATTTTCATAAGAGACCACAAAACATGTCTCGTCTGTGCATGACAAGAAAACTTTACTGCATCCCTAAATTTGTCTATTTCAACCTTTGAAATATGCAATATCCTAAATATTAATATGAGAGGTAAAGACTATCATTATAGCGAAGCTCTTCAAATTGTTATGGCAATCCAAGTTACAAGTCAGGCCCTGAATTAAAATGTCTTTTCGAGTTATGCATTCCCCACTCAAAAACAAATTCTGGTATACCAACCACCTTTAAAGGCCATTTTCCCCCGCAAAGCAGGGGTTGGCCTTTTTCGGGCATCGTGGTCCCCTTTTTATTTGAAGCAATGTTTTATGGCCGGATGCTCTTCCTGCCGCCAACCCTGTTGGTCGCCTTTTGCTACACACAGGGAATTACCAGTGAACTGGTTCTCAATTTGCTGACCTCGGAAGGATGACAGGCTGAGTCAACCCCCCTGGCGTTAATTTAGCGATCAACCAGGATTCGAACCCAGGATCCTAGGATCCCAAGCTGGCACCCTAACAGCTCAGCCAACGCCAGGCTTTGGTAGGGTTGCAGATACTGGGTATCTGGCCCAGTGAAACACACTGGTTGTATGTAATGTATAAACCCTTAAAAAATATTAACTATGGGGTGCGGAAGGACATTTCTTCAACAATGTACAAATTTGTAGTAATGAACATTTTTCAGATCCCTGATCTCCCCAAAACAGCACTAAGTGGAATTGCTAAGTACTTGCCTGTGCAAAGGCACCTGAAGTTCTCACATGTTTTGTAACATTTGTCGGTGAAAAGCTCAAGCACAATTCTTCCAGCTGTGAAGAGAAACAATCTCAGAAACACATTTAAGGGTTTTTACAATAAACACTGCCCTCTCAAGTTCCTTTTCCCAAGCATATAGAACTTTTAATGCATGCATAGTGGCCCAAGAAATAATATTGGCACGGGTGTTGAAAGCTTGTGATAGTGAGTGAGAAAATTGAGAGTCCAGTGGCAGCCCCCTCATCTGGGTCTTGTACCGAAGGCCCAATTAAGTGGTCAGGGCATGTGAAACAAAGATAAAGCCATTAAGGGTGTAGTACTGGTGAACAGGTGATTTTTTTTTTTTTTTTTTTTAGCTGAACAGTTTCCTTATAGTCTTATAAACAAGAATCATGCTATTAGAGGTCATAGAAGTACCCCTAATTATTGAAAAATTCAAATTTCAATTCAATTCAATATAATATTTTGCATGAAATTTGTTATACCTTGGGAAATGCATCATTCTTTTGGGCTGAAATTTGGACAGGATATTCAGAATATCACTTCCTTTAAAATGATGAAGGCTTTTGTTTATAGGAGTAGCCATTGTGGATTTATTGAAGGACAACCAAGTTTTATCTGGTAATTGGCATAATTAGCTAATTAGTGAACATTTGACATAATTTCACAAAATCCTCTCATCAGGTAGTAAACACATGTATAATACATGTACCAAGTTTTGTGTGAAAAGAATGATAGGTGACATAGAAGATAGAAGTAGAAATGTGTTCTTTGTTTTTCCTTGTTTTTTATTGACGGTCTAATTTATGCAAATTATATGCATGTAATATGACAAAGAAGCGTTGAAACTGGTCTGAGTTAAAGCCAAGATTATATCTTTCAAGAAAAACTGAAAATTAGATATTAACTTGACTTTGTTTTTGTGTAAAGGCCTCTCAAAGGTACCTATGTAGTTTTCTCAATTTTTCACCAGTACTACACCCTTAAATATGTACTGCTTTAAAGTATTTACTCGTATTTTGATTTCTTAAGTTAGAAATAATGATTTATGACTTGTGATTAACTTAATGATTTCTTAAGATGATGATGAAACGACACTGCACATGGGTTAGAGCCACTGCTTTTACAAACCTGCCATCCCATCCGAGGGGCTTACAGAGCGTAGAGCAACATAGCGGTCCATCTCCAAACTCAAATGGAGGAACTGAACAAGGAAACCCAAATGGAAGGGCTGAAGCTGATATACCCAAGGATACGAGGTCACTACTAATGACCAAAAGCAAGATAAGAATTGGCGCATGTAATGTTAGGATAATGCATCAGTATAGAAACCTTGAAATACTACTAAACCAGATGCAGAAATTCAAATGGGAAATACTGGGAATTGCTGAAACACACTGGACAGTTGATGGTGAACTCATCACAGAAGGCCATAAGATTCTGTGTTCCGGAAATGTACCATTACATAGAACTGGAGTTGCACTGATCCTGAACAAACACGCATCAAAAACACTCCTCGGATACAACCCTGTTTCTTCAAGATTGATATTGGCAAGATTCCAAATGCAAAATGGGAAATTACCATCATCCAGGTGTATGCTCCCAACTCTGCAGACCCAGAAGAAAGTGTGGATTAATTTTATGACTCATTGCATAGTGAAATTTGCAAAGTACCGAAAAAGGACATATTAATCATTATGGGAGATCTAAATGCCAAGGTTGGCAGTGACAACTCATATTGGAAAGAAGTTGTAAGGAACTAATAACAATGTCAGAGGGGTAGAAATTACTTACTTTCTGTGCTGCAAGCAACCTGTGTATAATCAACACTATGTTTAAGCAAAAACCATTCAATGGACAATGGACTTGGGAATCGCCTGATCAAAGGACTCACAATGAGAATGACGACGCTATTATTAAGAACCAATAGAAGAGATTTATCACAAATTCAAGAAGATTCCAAAGTGCAGATATAGGATCCGATAACCAATTTGTGCTCGCAAATATCAAATATAAATTTAAACCTAAACCAAACTACCCAAAGCTAAATGACATTTTCAAACTTGCCCATCAAACCACAAGAAGAAACAAGAAAGAGCAATTAGAGATTGCAGACCCTCGCCAGGACGTGTTTTAAGTGGTTTTGAAGGCTTTTGCAGTAAAACAAATATGGTGGCCGAACCACGTGGCCGATGACGTCATCTTTTTTTTCTCCACAAATTTATCCCAAGATGATGCTCAAGAAATTTCATCTTGATCGGATGAAGTTTTGTACTGGTCTAATTATGATGTCATAATGGAGGCACCTATGATATCATCATTAACATATGTTATTCCACATGGAGAGTTCTTAACAATGAGCCATGTCTCAATATTTTTCTATGCAGTGCTTTCGGAGATATAGAGGTGCAAAGTTTTTCCGTTTTTCCAAGATGGCGGCCGAACCACGTGACCTATGACGTCATAATTGTCATTAAAAAATTATACAGGTGAAGTTGCCCTTATGGTGAAAATTTCCTGTCAATCGGACCAACAGTTGCAGAGAAAATCATATTTATTCTGTGCGGACAAACAAACAAACAAAAAACAAATGGACTCAAATGCAATAACCTCTCCTCTGGTGAGGGTAACTATGAAAATGAAATTGGCGTTAGACTTGCTCCTCTGCTCAATGACGAGAATACTGATGTTGAAAAGTATGGGAAGGTATTAAGATTGCTTTTAATGACACATCAAGTGTTTTCTTCTGTGGAAGAAGAAGAAAGTACAAAAAGCTAATTCTTGGATCAGCGAAGAAGTCATATGACTAAGTGAAGAGCGCTCTGGAGCAAAAAGTGGGAAAAAATGCAGACCCTAACATACGGTCAAGGTACAACTTCCTTGCAAGATAAATAAAATGGAAAGTTAAAGGATGTGAAGACAAGTAGCTAAAATATCTATGTGCGAATGTGGAGAAGGCACACCAAACTACAAAGTCCAAAGAGGTGTACTTGATCATCAAGAAAATTACTAAGTCAAAAACCAGAATGAGAACAGGAAAGAAAAAGAAAGGGGAAGTACTGACAGAACTTGCAGGATGTTAGAAACCGCTGGAAGGAAAAGTATGAAGACTAACAGTCTGATACAACAAACGAAAGTTTGTAAGTGAAGAGATGATAAATAATATCCTACAAATGTTGAGTACAGACGAGGAACCAGAAAATTCTTCGAGAGGATGTTGCCAGTGCGATAAGGAGGCTGACTGAAGGAAAAGCACCTGGCTATGATAGTGTCGCAGCTGAAGAACTAAAAGCTTCCGGTAAAATTGGTATCGATATAATCTACCATTTATGAAGGTTGGTCTGGAAGAGTGAAGTATTTCCAGGCATCTGGGGAAAAGCCATCATTACCCCCATAGACAAAAAGTACAAGTTAAACTGTGGGAACTACAGAGGCATCAACTTGCTGAGTCACGCAGGGAAAATCTTAACAACTATTATTCAAAGAAGAACGATGAAGAAATTAGAAGAAACAAGTCAGGAGACGACGATGGTTCACGAACGAGTGGTATTCAATGCCAAAGGATGGACTATAACCGAAACAGGCCTGGAATGGGGGTTCGGGGGCCCACGTGGCAGGTGTCGGCCCCCGACATGCGGTGTACATGCCTATTTACAAAGGGCCCCAATGCGCTACGTGCGCAGGCCTTTAAGAGCCAGCTGTACGTAAAACCCAAGTGTTCTATTCAAACTACTTTGAAATGGCCGTCCTTTGTGACCTTGAAAAGTCAAAACCCACATTGAAAATATATAAATAGGAATGTATTATCTGTTATGAGACTAGTTAGCGACACAATACCGAAAATTTGGTTCGATTCCGACAACTTTGAAAATTTGACCTTTGTGACCTTGAAATGTCAAAACGAAGGTTACTGACATTGAAATGAGATAGAAAATAATGTATAATCAGTTATGAGGTTAGTTAGCTACACAATACCGAAAATTCGGTTCGATTCCGACAACTTTGAAAATTTGACCTTTGTGACCTTCAAAGGTCAGAGGTCAAAGATTCGGAAATTTGTTGGATAACTTGTATTTCATGATGTATGTGATAATATAAGATCATGTATGACAGTTCACCCTATCAGGAAGCGAACAATGTAATAAAACCATCAAAAATTGACTTTTCTAAATTTTGTGACCTTGTGACCTTGACCTTGGGGCGAAAATGAAAAATCGAGCTCCGTGGGGCGAGACACATGCCATTGGCCTAACCAAATACCGAAACCCCTGTCAGATTCCACCAACTCCCTCGGAGAAGATGTAGCTTGAACTCGATTACCCCCTAAAAAGACATCTTTTTCGGGCGTCGCTCCGCCCACAATGGGCGCAATACGCCCACTCAAGGCAGGACACAACTAGATCATGATATCAACCTCCCACCCAAGTTTCATCAAGATCGGATGATATCATCGGGTAGTTATGCTGCGGACAGACAGACAGACACACACCCATGACGAATATAGTGGTCACTCTGTTTGATAACTCGTGAACCAATTATTGATGAAGCACAAGCTGGATTTCGCCCAGGAAGATCAACAGTTGATCAATTTATTCACATCATACGAAACTACGCAAATTGTGTCTGTCTGACGATTTTTGACCACGATACATTCGGTCGTTACTTATCCAATCTCAACCAAACTTGACAGGAGGATTAAGGGTCACAAAATGAAGGTTGTAGCGAATTCATTTTCCCCCTTCCCAAAGGAAGTTTTCTCCACCATTGGGGTTGCATGTTGAGGTGTATATCCATGTTAAGATGGCTTTATCGTGGCGTTTTTCCAATGCCGCTTCTAACAACAAAACAAATGATAATAGCATAATATACAGTCACGTGAAAAAGTAAGTACACCCACCCCATGTAAAGTTTTGACTTTTTCCACATATTTCAACTTACAGCTATTTGATCTTCATTTCAACAATATTGACAGATAAAGGTGATATAATATAACAAATATCATGAAACATTTACATTTTGTAGTCCATTGTATAATTTAAAGAAACATAAATGCTAATTTCACCTGTGGAAAAAGTAAGTACACCCTTGGCTCTTATAGGTGGTATTGACCCTTTAGCAGAACAACCTGAAGTAGGCGTTTCTTATAACGTCTACCCATCTCTGACATCGACTGGGAGAAATTTTTGCCCACTCCTCCATGCAGAATTCTTTCAGCTGTGCGATGTTTGAGGGGTTTCTTGCATGCACAGCTCGTTTCAAATCCCCCCACAACATCTTGATGGGTTTTAGATCCGGGCTTTGACTTGGCCATTCCAGAACCCTCCATTTCTTTCTTTTCAGCCATTCCTTGGTGGATTTACTGGTATGTTTAGGGTCATTGTCAGGTTGCAAGGTCTACCTTCGGTTGAGCTTCAACTTTCCGACAGATGGCCTCACATTATCCTCAAGCACCCTCTGGTACAATGAAGAATTCATAGTGGATTCTATGATGGTGAGCTGCCCAGGCCCTGATGCAGCAAAGCTGCCCCAAACCATAATAATTCCACCACCATGCTTTACAGTTGGTATCAGGTTATTGTGGTCAAATGCTGTCTTTGGTTTTCGCCAAACATGTCTTCTCGTACTGTGGCCAAATAGCTCTACCTTTGACTCATCTGTCCAGAGCACATTGTTCCAGAAGTACTGGTCTTTGCCTAGGTGTTCATTGGCAAACTTTTGTCTTGCCCTGATGTTCTTTCTGGACAGCAAAGGTTTCCTCCTGGCACACCTCCCATGTAGATCAAATTTGTGCAGCCTCTTTCTAATGGTATACTCGTGCACTTTGACATCAACAGTGGTGAGAGCTACCTGTAGGTCCCATGATGACATTCTGGGGTTCTTCGAGACTTCTTTCAGCATCTTGCGGTCTGCTCTCGGGCTGAACTTGCTGGGGCGGCCTGGCCTGAACAAGTTGGCAGTTGTTTGGAATCTTCTCCACTTGTAGATGATCTTCCGGACAGTCGAATGATTGATTTCAAATTGTTTGGAAATCTTTTTAAATCCCTTCCCAGACTCGTAGGCATCTATAACCTTCTTTCTCAAGGTCTCAGAGAGCTCTTTTGATCTATGCATGGTGATGCCGCACACTTCAACAACAAAGAGTAAACCAAACTAAATGTCTGAGGTTTAAAGAAGACAGGTTCCTCCAAGATCCTCTCTAACGATGTTCTAATCATTTGCACCTGAGCTGGTGCACCTGATTCTAATTTTAGGTATTTGAAGTAGAGATAAATGTAGGGATTGTAGGGGTGTACTTACTTTTTCCACATGCGAAATTTGCATTTATGTTCATTTAAATTATACAATGGACTACAAAATGTAAATGTTTCATGATATTTGTTATATTATATCACCTTTATCTATCAATATTGTTGAAATGTCTGAGGTCTGAGGAAATGTCTGAAATCAATCATTTTAAACTTTAAAATGTTTAAACTTTCCCCTCAAGTTCTGTATTCTGTCGTATATTTATAACACCTTTTTCTTCTTCTTCTTTAAAAGGTTGCTTTCGACTTGCTCACCAAATCTATTCATCCCAAAAAAAAATTCCATCTCTTACAGTGCCTCTTTTCGACATTCCCGAAACTCTCCTGCACTCCATCCTTCCTCCAGCGTCCTAAAACGTATTTTTGACTCGAAGGTCACAATAAACTCATTTTGCAATAAATGTGCATTTCCCATGAATCGTACACTTTCTAAAATCCAATCTCACCCCTCCCTTCCAAATCCTCCCCATCACCCCTCCCCTCAAAATCTTCCCCATCACCCCTCCCCTCAAAATCCTCCCCATCACCCATCCCTTTCAAATCTCCCCCCTTGCCCCTTCCCTCCTAAACTCCCCCCACACCCCTCCCCTCCAAGACTCCCCCTCGCCCCTCCCCTCCTAGACTCCCCCTCACCCCTCCCCTCCAAATCTCCCCCATATCCCATCCCTTTCAAATCCCTCCCATTGTCCCTTCCCCCCTAACCCCTCCCCTCATAAACTCCCCCCTCACCCCTCCCCTTCAAATCTCCCCACCCTCATTACTTCTCCATTTCCCCCCTCTCACCCCTCCTCCTCAAAGCGTCCTCCCCGCTTCTTCCCCCTTCCAACTCTCACCTCCATCTCCCCCAACCTTCTGCCTCGCTCTTCCCCCTACTCAAATAACACCTCATTGTGCCTCACCCAATCACCATCAAACCTTTTGTCCGCCCCATCCTTCCCTTTCTCCGAGCTATTCTGAAATATCTGACACACCTTCAACAGCTCTCCCTACCTCTTCCACCTCTTCCACATCTTACCCTACCCCTCCTCCCCCATGTTCTGTATCCGATGCTCCCCCTTCCTCTTCATTAACGGTATGGACCTCAAACATCCGAGGCCTTCGTTCAAACTTAACTGATCTCTCCATACAGGTTGCTTCTGACAAACCAGACGTGATCTGCTTAACAGAAACTTTCCTCCTTCATGATGTCTCTGATTCCTTAGTATCTCTCCGGGGTTACTCCCTCCTCCGGTATGATAGACCTGAGCCTCGTCCTGGAGGTGGGGTTGCTATCTTCATCAAAAACTCTCTTCCTCACTCGCCCTGCACTGCACTCTCTCCACCTCACCCCCAGGAATACCTCTGGCTACGGATTCCCCTTCGCTCCCACCTCTTGTTCATATGTGTGTTGTACCGTCCAACAAACAGTGATGACTCCATATACATCTCGCTGTCTGATAATATGGACCAACTTCTATCTACTCATCCCAACTCTCACTCCCTCATATGTGGTGATTTCAATTGTCACCATGCCAGTTGGCTGGGTGTGGGTACCTCTCTCACCAGCCATGGCTCCTCAGCAAAGGACTTCTGCGACTCATTGGGACTGACACAATCTGTCAATTTCCCGACCCGGATCTCAGTCAACGGACAATCTTCTCTTCTGGACTTGGTTATGACTAACTTCCCTGAAAATGTCTGCTACTCTTATTCTGCTCCAATCGGCTCATCTGATCATGTGCTTGTTAAAGTGGACATCTCTCTGACCATTCTCAGGGAGCCTGCTCAGCGTCGACGAGTCTGGCCTTTTACTCAGGCCAACTGGCACGGTCTTCAAGCAGCCATCAATCATCTGGACTGGTCTCCCATCTCTACCACCTCTGACATCAACTCATCCTGGGAATTCCTCCAAAGTAAATTGCTCTCTCTCATGCACAGATTTATCCCATCTCGTCTTCAGTTGTCATACCCTTCCTCCCGTCCATGGTACACGGAATCTTGTGGTGAGGCTGTTGCCCAGAAACAACTTGCCTTCGTCTCCTGGAAAGCAAATCCAACGGAAGGAAATCTCATTTCCTTTCACAAAGCTCGAAAAAAGTGTGTGTCCACCCTCAGGAGAGCCAAGAAACAATATCTCTCCGTTCTGAAGACCGAACTCTCTTATCTGTCTCCCTCTTCCAAATCCTGGTGGCGTCTGGTCAAATCTGTTTCTGGTGTTTGTTCCCCCTCCATCCCCTCCCTTACCTCAAACGGCTACACAGCTGACTCGGCACGTGAAAAAGCTGAATTTGCCTCAACTCTGTGTTTGCCTCTAAATCTTGTGTCCCAAACCCATCCCTCTCTGTACCCCCCGTACCCAGTCGTACCCAGCTGCTCCTGGACTCAGTGTCCTTTCCTCCTGACAAGGTGGAAAAGTTTCTGTCAACCCTCGACTCTGATTCTGCAACTGGACCTGATGGCATCAGCCCACGGGTCCTAAAATCCTGTTCTTCCGCTCTTTCACTCCTTCTCTCTGTTCTCTTCACCCTCTCTTTTGCTCAAGGTCAACTGCCATCTGCTTGGAAATCAGCCAATATCACCGCTTTACACAAAAAAGGTGCAAAAACAGATCCTAGCAACGACAGACCAATCAGCCTTCTCCCAATTATCAGCAAAGTCATGGAATCCATCATTGCTTCGGATATTAAATCTTTCCTCTTCTCCAATGGCTTGATCTCTGATCATCAATTTGGTTTCAGACCAGGTCACTCTACTCTGGACATGCTGCTTCTGCTGTCTCAACAATGGATGGAGGTCCTCAATGCCAAACAGGAAATTAGAGCTGTCTCCCTCGACAAATCACGTGCCTTCGATACGGTCTGGCACCCCGCTCTGCTCACCAAACTCTCCTCCTTTGGTATCCATGCAAATCTCCATGCATGGCTGGCGGACTTCCTCTCTAGTCATAGTCAGCGTGTGGCCCTGAATGGGTTTCTCTCATCTCCTCTTCCTGTTCAGGCTGGAGTTCCCCAAGGCAGTGTTCTGGGCCTGTGCTTTTTCTGGTCTTCATCAATGATCTCTCTGACTCTATTGAAAATCCTCTCTATCTCTTTGCTGATGACTCCACTCTCTGCCGCTCCATTCCTCATGCCTCAGTTCGGCAGTCTGCAGCCTCCTCACTCTCTGCAGACCTTGACAAAATCACAGACTGGGTAAACAAGTGGAACATGTCTTTCAATCCTGACAAATCTCACACTCTTACGATGTCTCTCCGAAAAGACCGACTGGACAACCCTCCCATCCACTTTCTGAATAATCTTCTCCAAGAAGTTATGTCACTCAAGCTTTTGGGTCTCACTATCTGCCATGATCTTTCCTGGGGAAACCACATTTCCAAGCTGGCCTCCAAAGCCAGTCGCCGACTGGGCATCCTCCGTCGTGCGAAGTCCTTCCTTGGCACACCTGAGCTCCTCACCACATACAAGGCTTTCATCCGCAGCTCAATGGAGTACTGCTCTCCCCTCTGGGCTGGTGCTCCTGCCTCACACCTAGCTCGTCTTCACGCTGTTGAAACCAAAGCGTTCAGAATCATTAGAATCTCCCGCGATGACGCTATCTCCGAGGGCCTTTCACTTACTCACCGCAGGCAGGTTGGTGGTCTTTCCGTCTTCTACCGACTCCTCTCTGGCCTAGCCCCCCCAGCCCTGTCTGTGCTCTGTCCCCCAAATATTCCTACAGA